>NC_092053.1:111743093-112043093 GCF_003086295.3 Arachis hypogaea
ATTAATTCTCATTTTTTTTAAAAAAAATAATATTATTGAGGAATTAAATTATTTATAATTTTAAAAACAAAAAAGATTTTATTTTATTAGAAATAATTTGCTATTTTTCTAATAGAATTTTTTTTATGATAATTTCAATAAAATATTATTCTTAATTTAGATATTTTAACACACAAAAACTTATAGAATTTAATTATTTTAACTATGTTCATCAATTTTAGCATTTAAAGGAAAAAATATGATATTTAAATTACACTACTTGATATTTCATATATAAAATCATTTCGGGACTTCTACGTTAATCTTGCTATTTTTATAAAAATATTAATATTAATATAGAAGTTGGATTTTTTTTAATTTATTTTTTTTATAAGCAAACAATAAATTTTTGTTGGTAGAACTCTTTTAAAATCTCTTTTCTATTTACTTAGTCATCATTTTTAATAATAGAGTCTTTTTTTTTTTTGGTTATTTCCTCTTATAACTAATTATTCATTCAGTGAGAAAATATATATATGAACCTATATATGAATATACATAAATATACAATGGTTAATTTAATAGCTAATTTTTAGTATATACAATTGTTCATACCCTGACCCAATAAATAGGACCCAGGATCTAAGCAAAGAAGCCCAACCCAGAGGGGTTGGCCCTCCCCCAGTACCGGCCTTCATCCCCAAAAGTCGGTACTGAACACGACCTACTCCAAAGAAGTCGGATACGAGGGTTAGCTGGCAGATAACACTCATTCGAATGAGTAACCGCCCCTAGAAACTCTCTAACCACTTCATAGAGCCATATCTTAACCTCCCTAAGATATGGGAACGGTTATCCACCTAAAAAGGTGGCACTACTTCAGCGGTGGTTATTGGTTCACCACTATAAATACCCTGACATCCCTCAGGTATCACTAAGTCCCAATACTTTCTCAACTTGCTCACACTCTTGCTAACTTAGGCATTGGAGTGTCATTGCAGGTACCACCCCCCATTCTTCCAGACGCACAAGTCGAACGGAGGAACACCGAGTTTCAGGTGCACCAGCTGGCCACCTCCCTCACACGTTTGGGTCAACCAACGTCATCCGGCCCACTAATCTCCGGTTACCCACCGTAACATTGGCGCCGTTGCCGGGGACCCGAGAGATTGACCAGTGATGGCGGAAAGATCCCCTGAAGAAGGTCATGTGGAGACAGATTCTGATCAAGAGAATTTGAACACCGGAAACAATGAAGCAGATCAGAACCTCCACCAGGAAGCTAATGATCAAAATAAGGAAGGTACTTCCGGAATCAAAAATCCGAAGGCAAACTCCTCGGAGGGGCGCGAGTCAGAAAAAGAAGGACCCCCTCTCGCTAGTGAGCTTATGGGGCTAATTCATAGCCGCCTCGAGCAGCTAGGGCAGGAGCGGGAACGACAAAGGGAAGCTGAAAAGAACCTAAAAGAGGAGATGGAGCGACGAAAAGAGTTAGAAAGAAAACTCTTAAAGTTAGAATCCTCCCTCAAGGGTCGGAATTCCCAAGGCGATAGAGAAGATTCTCCCTTAGGAGAGAAAGATCCGTTTAGCGAGGACATAATGAGGGCAAAAGTTCCGAGAAACTTTAGAAGCCCCGATATGGACCTCTACGATGGAACCACCGATCCAAAGCATCATCTGAGCAACTTTAAAAGTCGGGTGTATCTGACCGACGCTTCAGACGCTACGCGATGCGAAGCTTTCCCGACAACCTTGTCCAAAGCAGCGATGAAGTGGTTCGACAGTCTCCCTCCGAGGTCAATTACCAGTTTTGAAGACCTCTCAAGAAAATTCTTGATGAGGTTCTCCATCCAGAAGGACAAAGTAAAACATGCACCAAGCCTCCTGGGAATAAAACAGGAGGTCGGGGAGTCCTTACGGGCCTATATGGAAAGATTCAACAAAGCATGTTTGGAGATTCAAGACCTGCCCACCGAAGCGGTCATCATGGGGCTAGTCAATGGTCTTAGAGAAGGTCCCTTCTCACAGTCCATATCAAAAAGACACCCCGCCTCTTTAAATGATGTACAGGAGAGAGCTGAAAAGTACATCAATATGGAAGAAAACGCTAGGCTAAGAGACCCGAGTTTGCGAATCGGGCCCCCTCCCTCAACGAAAGAAAGGGAGAGGGAAGCGAAGAAGAAGGAAGAGCTCGGCCTTGATAGGCCAAGAAAATATCACTCTTATACTCCATTGAAAGTTCCTGTAGTGGACGTATACAGAGAAATTTGCAATACTGAAAGGCTGCCTCCCCCCAGACCCATCAAGAATAAAAAAGGGGGGAGCCGCAGTGATTACTGCGAGTACCATAAGATATATGGAAACTCCACAAACGACTGTTACGACCTTAAAAATGTGATAGAAAAGCTAGCCAGAGAAGGTCGGCTTGACAGATATCTCATAGAAAGGTCGGACGGTCATGGAAAAAGAAAGCGAGAAGATGCGGATAGAAGAGATCCACCACCACAAACTCCGGAGAGACATATCCATATGATCTCAGGAGGATTTGCGGGAGGGGGACTCACAAAATCCTCCCGAAAAAGACATCTCAAGAGAGTCTACCAGGTCGAAGAGGGGTCCCCCGATCTTCCGACCATTTCATTCACAAAGGAAGACGGGCGAGGAGTAATCCCTGGGCACGATGACCCAGTGGTAATTACTATGATCCTGGCAAATGCCCATCTACACAGAACCCTAGTAGACCAAGGAAGCTCAGCAGACATCCTCTTTAAGCCCGCTTTCGACAAGCTAGGTTTAGATGAGAAAGAGTTAAGAGCCTACCCCGACACCTTATACGGATTAGGTGACACGCCGATAAAGCCACTATGATTTTTACCCCTCCACACCACCTTTGGAAAGGGGGAAAAATCAAAGACTCTGAGTATAGACTTCATAGTCATCGACGTGGGGTCGGCTTATAATACTTTAATCGGCAGGGCTACCCTTAATCGACTTGGAGCGGTGGTATCGACACCCCACCTATGCATGAAGTTCCCGACCTCGTCGGGAATAGCGACGGTGAGGGGAGATCAGAAGCTGGCAAGGAAGTGCTACAATGAAAGCCTAAACCTGAGAGGAAAAGGCAGAGAAGTCCACACAATAGAACTCGGGGGAGCAAGGGTTAAAGAAGAGCTACGACCACAGCCCGGGGGAAAAACTGAGGAAATTCAGGTCGGCGAAGAGGAAGGAAAAAACACTCACATAGGAGCCAACCTAGGGGAAACCCTAAGACAAGGGTTGACTAGGCTCCTAAGAGATAACTCCGATCTCTTCGCCTGGAAGGCCTCCGACATGCCTGGGATAGATCCCGAGCTCATGTCTCAAGCTCTCGGTCTACTCAGGGTCTCGACCTGTACAACAAAGAAGACGCAAGCTCGGCCCAGAGCGAGCCCTAGTAGTAGAAGAACAAGTGCAGGCGCTCCTAGAAGCCGGCTTCATCAGAGAAGTCAAATACCCAACATGGCTAGCCAATGTAGTGCTAGTCAAAAAACAAAATGGTAAATGGAGAATGTGCGTCGACTACACCGACTTAAATAAGGCATGTCCCAAGGACCCCTATCCACTACCAAGCATTGACGCCCTAGTGGACTCTAGCTCGGGGTATCAATACCTGTCATTCATGGACGCCTACTCAGGGTATAACCAAATCCCGATGTACGAACCAGACCAGGAAAAAACATCATTCATCACGCCCAGAGCCAACTATTGCTACGTGGTCATGCCATTTGGATTGAAAAATGCAGGGGCCACATATCAGAGGCTGATGAATAAGGTGTTTGCCCCCCACTTAGGGAGCTTAATGGAAGCCTATGTCGACGATATGCTGGTAAAAACCAAGGAAGAAGTGGACCTCCTATCCGACCTCTCACAAGTCTTTGATACCATAAGGTTGCACGGGATGAGACTAAACCCTGCAAAGTGCGCCTTCGCAGTGGAGGCAGGAAAATTTCTAGGATTCATGCTAACACAAAGAGGGATCGAAGCCAATCCCGACAAGTGAAGAGCTATCCTAGAGATGAAAAGCCCGACTTGTTTGAGAGAAGTCCAACAGCTGAATGGCCGACTAGCAGCTCTCTCCAGATTTTTGGCAGGATCAGCATTAAGATCCCTTCCACTGTTCTCCCTACTGAAAAAGGGGCACCAGTTTGAGTGGACTCCCGAATGCGAGGAGGCGTTCCAGGAGTTCAAAAAGTTTTTGAGCCAACCTCCTATCTTGACCCGACCTATAGCCGGAAAAGACCTCATCCTATACCTCTCCGTGGCAGACAGGGCTGTCTCAGCAGCCTTGATAAGAGAAGAGGAGGTCAGGCAACACCCAATCTACTTCATCAGTAAAGTTCTACAGGGCCCTGAGCTAAGGTACCACAAATTAGAAAAGTTTGCCTACTCCTTAGTAATAGCCTCTCGAAGGCTACGGCCTTACTTTCAGGCTCACACAATAAGAGTCCGCACGAACCAACCCATGAAGCAGATCCTCCAAAAAATGGATATTGCAGGAAGAATGGTACAATGGGTAATAGAGCTCTCCGAGTTCGACTTAAAGTATGAAACTCGGACGGCGATTAAAGCCCAGTGCCTCGCCGACTTCGTTGCTGAATATGCAGGGGATCAAGAGGACAAACCGACTACCTGGGAACTCTACGTGGATGGATCCTCCAATAAAACAGGAAGCGGCGCAGGCATAATATTGGTAGATGAAAGGGGAACCCAGATAGAAGTTTCCCTCAAGTTCGAATTCCCAGCTTCAAATAATCAGGCAGAATACGAAGCCTTGATCGCAGGATTGAAGCTGGCTGAAGAAGTCGGTGCTACGAAAGTGATGGTATACAGCGACTCCTAAGTGGTGACCTCTCAAATAAGTGGGGAGTACCAGGCAAAAGACCCAACTATGAAAAGGTACTTGGAGAAAGCCTCGGAACTCTTGGGGCGCTTTGCAGAAACCGAGGTGAAGCACATAACTCGGGATCTAAACAGCAGAGCAGACGCCCTATCCAAGCTAGCAAGTACCAAGCCAGGAGGAAATAACAGAAGCTTGATTCAAGAGACCCTCCAGGAACCCTCAGTGGTAAAAACGGAAGACACACTAGAAGTCTTTGAAGTGGTCGGATTAAACCTCGGATGGATGAACCCCTTAGTCGAATACCTAAAATTCGACATCCTCCCTAAGGAGGAAAAAGAAGCCCAGAAAATCCGAAGGGAAGCACAACATTATACTTTGGTGAAAAATGTTCTCTACAGAAGGGGGATATCAACACCATTGTTAAAGTGTGTACCGACCTTAAAAACCACCGAGGTGTTGGAGGAGGTACATAGCGGAATCTGCGGGAACCATCTCGGAGCCAGGTCATTGGCCAGGAAAGTAATCCGAGCTGGATTTTACTGGCCAACCTTACAGAAAGATGCCACAGAATTTGTGAAAAAGTGCCAGCCATGCCAAATGCATGCAAATTTCCACGTGGCTCCCCCAGAAGAGCTCATTAGTATCACTTCTCCATGGCCCTTTGCAAAATGGGGAATGGATTTGTTAGGTCCTTTTCCCCAAGCGCCAGGACAAGTTAAATACCTAATAGTGGGAATAGATTACTTCACAAAGTGGATAGAAGCAGAACCACTGGCCACCATCACTGCACAGAGGAGTCGGAGGTTCCTCTACAAAAATATAATCACAAGGTATGGGATACCTTATTCCATTACCACAGATAACGGAACCCAGTTCACCGACTCCACCTTTAGAAGCCTGGTAGCCAGTATGAAAATTAAACACCAGTTCACCTCGGTGGAACACCCACAAGCCAATGGGCAAGCCGAAGCAGCCAACAAAGTCATTCTGGCAGGGCTGAAGAAAAGGTTACAAGACGCGAAAGGGGCTTGGGCTGAAGAGCTCCAACAAGTACTATGGGCTTACAGAACAACTCCCCAATCTGCCACTGGAGAAACACCCTTCCGACTAGTCTATGGCGTAGAAGCCATGATCCCAATAGAGGTCAATGAGCAAAGCCCAAGAGTGATTTTCCACGATGAGATCAGGAATATACAGGGACATAAAGAAGAACTCGACTTGCTCCCGGAAGTCCGAGAAGAAGCTCAGATAAGAGAAGCAACATTGAAACAAAGGATGACTACAAGGTACAACAAAAAAGTCATTCGAAGGAGTTTCACCCCAGATGACTTAGTCTTAATCAGAAACGACATTGGGGTCAACAAATCTGGGGAGGGAAAGCTCGCCGCCAATTGGAAAGGACCATACAAAATCAAGGAGGTCTTAGGAAAAGGCTATTATAAGGTGACCGACTTAGGCGGCACCGAGTTACCAAGGTCATGGCATGCTTGTAATATGAAAAGGTACTACAGTTAAAAGCAAACCCTACTCCCTGATGTACTCTTTTCCCAGCTTCATGATTTTTTCCCAGAATCAAAGGGTTTTTTCTGAAGAAGGGTTTTTAACGAGGCATCACAGTAGGGACTAAGGGAAATAAATTAGCAAAAGCCCTTAGTAGCAATAAGGTACCTCCTCAATTAATAAAGAACTCTTTCATTTTAAATATCTCTTTCAAAATTCCCTTTTAAATTTTCTTTCTACGAAACGCGCCGATTTAAGCTCGACAAAACGTAAAAATCCCATGAACCGACCTAGATGGTCGTCAGGATAAAACGACGAGGTACATGTCGGTGTAAAGAGGCTATAGAAGTCGATCATGATAAACTCGGGAGCAGTCCGACCCACAGGGCGGAATGCGAAACCGAGTAAAATTAAAAATGAATCGCAAAAGTAGCCTAAGTCACGAAAAACTCAATAAAACAAAATTGAGTACTAGGAATACCAAAAGAGATAAGGAAAAACTAAGAAAAAGGCTGCCTTGAGAATCAAGGAAATTCAGAAAAGCAGGCAAATCCCAAAGAAAAGATTTTTTCCAGAAAAGATCAAAGAGTCAAAGGAACCACGAAAAGCATGCGCGCATAAGGTAACTCAAAACCCTTATCCAAAAAGGATATTTATCTAACGATAAATTAAACCCCTATTAAAAAGGGGCATTACTGTTTTGTTTACGACCTTAAAAGGCCAAAAAATTTTTCAAAACACCAACAAATAAATATAAAGAGTTCAAAAAAGAGGGGCCCACAAGCCGGGCCCCGATAGCCAAAAATCACTTTTTTAGATCACCACCAGCAGGATCAGGGGGAACGCCAGGAGTAGGAGTTGAAGAGGAAGTCGGAGGAACGGTAGAAGAACTCGAAGCGTCCTTAGAGCGAGGAGGGGACTCTACGATCCTCTGCCCCCGAGTCTTTAAATCAGACTCAGATTCCACTATGGGGGCAGGAGGATCCACGATGGCACCATCAATAACAATCTTATCAGGGTCCAAAGGAGAAAGGTCCAAGTCAGGAGCAATAACTCCGACCTGTTCCTTGAAAATCCTCCAGGCCTCATCAGCACCATCCGCAATAGAGTCCTCCAACTCGGTGTAGGCCTTCCGAGCGTTCAGTAAGTCGTTCTTTACAGACACAAGATCAGCAAATAAACTATTGTAGCTGGCTTGCGCTGCCTTCCTCAACTCCACCTCCATGTTGCATTGGGCTTGCAACTTTTGCCCCTTCTCTCGGAGGCTGTTCCTCTCCCCCTCCAGTTTGGCGACTTTTCCCTCCAACTCCTTCTCATGCTCCTGATATATACGAAGCCTACCCTCCAGCTCCTCGACCCTCGAGGTCGTCCCTAAAGAGCTGATGGGAGTCTTCTCAAATATATCCAAGAGTTTGCCACAAACCCCCGCCGTCTTGAGACTCTCCTCAACCACAGTAGTGAGGTAGTGCCGAACAGAAACATCATCCATACTCATACGAGCATGAGGATAGATGTTCTTTCGGACGAACGCAAGGGCGTCCGCCTCACCAGAAGCGCCAGACTCTAAGGTCTTGCGCTTCTTTGGCTCTGGTTCGGGAGTAGGTCGGACGGAAGGGGGTGGCAGAGAGGAAGCAGAGGAAGAAATTACAATAGGCTGAGAAGGAGTCCCAACGTTCCGAGGAGGAGGAGGAGGAGAGACAACCATCCTAACACCTCCAGACCTGGCTCGAGACTTTGCCTTGGCTTCCTGAACCCTCTGGTAAGACTCTTGAGCGTTTTTCTTTGCCATCTCTACAAAAAACAAATTGGTAGCCAAAATCAGACAAAGTCGGTAAAAGAAATTGCAAGTCGGAAACAAGCAAGAAACGCAAAAAGCTACCTAATTGTGACTGGACAAAGGACGGCGACCCCTGGAGAAATTTTTTAGTATCCAAGTATGGGGCCCTCCCCCACGCTTCTCGGAGGAACCCCACAATGGCTGCTTCTACCTCAGTTAAATCATCCAGACCATATTTCTCGCAAGGGGAGGCCTCCAGCCAATATAAAGGAAATCGGGGAGAAGAATGATCATCCAGGAAAAAGGGGTGGTGACCCTCTACAGCTTGCACTTTGAAAAAGTAGTTCTTGAAGTCATGAAAGGACTCGTCAAAAAGGGTAAAAAGTCTCCGACCTTGTATGGCTCGGAACGACACCCACTGTTGTTTATTGTTTAGCCCACTGAAGGGTTTTGTCATATGGAAAAGATGGAAGAAAATCTTTAAAGAAGTCGGGAACTCTAAAGCCTGGCTGACAAATTGATAAATTTTCAAAAAACCCCAAGAGTTGGGGTGAAGCTGGGTGGGAGCGACTCGACAGTGACGCAAAACAGATATCTCAAAATTCGAAAAAGGAAGAAAAACACCCAAACGGGTGATCATGCACTCATACATAAAGAAAAAATGAGGGGCCGCCTCATCGACTCTTCCAAAACAAACCCGGTCTTCAGGACCCGGGACTACCAATTCGTATTTTGGTTCGTCATCCTCAGAAGTACAAATTCTGTGATGAGTGCGAAGGTTGGTAATGAACTCAGAATCGACTGAGGGCTCCTCCCCTAAGACCGTGACATCAACCCAGTGAGAGAGAGCATCTACAGAAGCCATTTCTTTTTATAAAAAAGGGGGGTAACAAACCTACAAGGGGAAAAGAAATGTCACCAACACGGTCTCTAAAGGGAGGAGGATGCGAAACTAAAGTCTACAAATCAAATTTATCTACAAAGGCATATTAAAGAACTAACCTTTATCCGGAAATAAGGGTTGGAAGCAAAAAGCCTTTGAGGACGCAAGAACGCAGCACGAACGAAGGCAAGGAAAATTTGAAAGATCGCAGAAACGAAACAACGAAAGAGAGGGAAAATATTTATAAGAACGTTAGGGGCATAACGGTAAAATCGGGGCAATCATTAATGAGGATGCACCGTTACCAAGGCTATTAAATCCCTACGCACACTCCTAACGGACACGACGCTTGATTAGACGTAACTGTCAGAACCAAAAGGTCACGAAAAATCACGTCGGTTCTCAAACCATCACGTCGGTCCTCTCACAAATCGGCTACGACCCCGAGTTGAATACTCGAACCCAACTCTTAAAAATAAATTGGGCTCGAGTAGGGGCACTGTTCATACCCTGACCCAATAAATAGGACCCAGGATCCAAGCAAAGAAGCCCAACCCAGAGGGGTTGGCCCTCCCCCAGTACCGGCCTTCATCCCCAGAAGTCGGTACTGAACACGACCTACTCCAAAGAAGTCGGATACGAGGGTTAGCTGGCAGATAACACTCATTCGAATGAGTAACCGCCCCTAGAAACTCTCTAACCACTTCATAGAGCCATATCTTAACCTCCCTAAGATATGGGAACGGTTATCCACCTAAAAAGGTGGCACTACTTCAGCGGTGGTTATTGGTTCACCACTATAAATACCCTGACATCCCTCAGGTATCACTAAGTCCCAATACTTTCTCAACTTGCTCACACTCTTGCTAACTTAGGCATTGGAGTGTCATTGCAGGTACCACCCCCCATTCTTCCAGACGCACAAGTCGAACGGAGGAACACCGAGTTTCAGGTGCACCAGCTGGCCACCTCCCTCACACGTTTGGGTCAACCAACGTCATCCGGCCCACTAATCTCCGGTTACCCACCGTAACAACAATAATATTTTTATCTAAATAATGCATAAAAAAATAAATAATAATGGTTCTTCTATTTTTGATAATGTCATTTCACATATAATTTTTTATATTGTATATTTGTATTTTTTTAAATGATATTATTAAAATAAAAATGTTCATATTCATTTTTTTATAGAAAATATAGTTATATATATGAATACTTAAATTTAATATTCAATAAGTCTGATAAAAAATAAGGTTCTCAACTTTTTTTATTTCAATTTAACTAAAATTCGCAAATTTTATTTTTCAAAGAAAAACTAAAGAAAAAAATTATTTTTCCTTTTCTATTCATAGTAGATTTGATGATGAAATAGATTTTTTTTTCTTTTAAAAAAAATGTGGTGATAAAATAGATGAATTTAAAATTTTTCTCTCTCTCCGTCTCGCATAGCAGCTGCCCCTTATTGTCCTTTTCATTCACTTTCCAAGGACAAACTGGTCATTTCCTGCATCACTCTAAGACAAAATAAAACTTGCAACATAACCGTACTTGGCATACTGATCTTTAGAAAAACACCCTGGAGCACTTGAAACGTTTCCAATAGTAGTATATAATCAAGAAGGCCAATTATAGTGTACAGTTGCAATTGATAAAGAGAGGCTTTCTAAACCATCGTACTAATGACACATGATTGTGGTGACTTCATAGTGATGCATGCTTTTCTTTTTTAAAGCCCTAATAAGACATATATTTTAGACAGAAGTACATAACGGAATCTAAATATATTAGGGAAGGAAGTTAGAGAGAGATTCTTCAATGGTTCAAAGGATAACTGAAGAGGATGCTAATTCATAAGAAAAAAAAATTTATTATTATTATTATTAGATTTTAGATTTTAGATAAAAAAAAATAGGTAATACATGGCATAATAAGTATGTGCATATATATGCGGAGAAATTATATTTGACAAAAATATAAATTGTTTATTATATGAAATTTGTGGCATAAACAATATCATTTTAAAAAAATAGAATTTTAAGAACAAAATTCAACCTGGCATAAAAAAAATAGTTATAAGGTTATATTTTATAATTTAAATGTCACCAAACTATTATAAAAAATAAAACATTAATTTTAAAATAAATAAAATAGAATGATATAACAAAATTTAGAAAAGATGTTTTTTTCAAGAGATAATTTAATTCCATTCTTATTTTTTTATTTATAAAATATATTTTTTTATATCTATTATTTACTATTTTAGAAAAAAAAAAATCGAATGAAAAATTAACTCATTAAGGATCTAATAAAATTTTATTTTTCTTTAACAAAATATAGCGATTGTTTGTAATTTAGGATTTTGAAATAAATCTTAAATTATATCATAATAAAATTTTCGGTGATATTATATGATTAAATGATTTTAGTAATTAAGTTTAATTAATTGAGTTGATCAAATAATTTAACGATTAACAATAAAAAAATTTAGTTAAAGAAAAAAGAGAAAAAAAAAACACACAAAAAGATAAAAAAAAGGACTTAATTGAATTTAATTACAAAAATAATTGGTTTATTGACCAACATTTCTCTAAAGCTTTATTGGCTTTTGTATTCTTGCTATAAAGGTCATGAAGTAATAAAAGCCAATTTATTTTTTAACTTATATAAAACTATATTTTTATTAAAAAATAATATCTTTTATTTTAAAATATAAAAAATAATTAAACAAGTACGGATAATAATTTATGATATATATATATATATATATATATATATATATATATATATATATATATATATATATATATATGTCTCTGTGTGCAGAGACGGATCTATATACACTATAGTGGGATAAGTGCCCCACTACAATTTAATTTTTTTTGGGGCAAATCACTTAATTAAGCCATGGTGAAAAAAATTTTACACAAATATGCCAAACTAAAATTTGGTTCATGAATCAACCAATGCACGTTTATATGTAATATCCTAATAACTTATTACTTTTTTTTAATAATCTTTTTTTAAAAAATTATTAATTTTTTAACAGCATAATTCGAATTATACCATGAATAATTCGAATCAGTCAAATTCGAATTACTTGAAAACGCGTGCGTGGGTGTAGTTCGAATCACCCTTATTCGAATTACTGTGTGTAATTCGAATTAGGTTGATTCGAATTAGTGTGTGTGCGTGTGTGTATAATTCGAATCAAGGTGATTCAAATTATATGTAAATGGAGTTCGAATTGAGCGGGTTCGAACTATATATAAACGTGCATTGGTTGATTCATGAACCAGATTTTGGTTTGGCAGATTTGTGTAAAATTTTTCTCATCATGGCTTATTTGAGTTTTTTGCCCATTTTTTGAGTAGTATATGATAATAATAGGGTAAAAAACGTATATGTGCCAAGGGGGTTCAAAATTACCCAAATCAGCCAAATGAAATTCTGATACATGAATCCGCCAAAGAACAAGTATATGTAATTCGAATCAATACGATTCGAATTTGATTTCAACGTAGTTCGAATTAATATAATTCGAATTACTCGAAGCAATTCGCAACACGTAATTCGAATCAATATGTAACGAATTATAAACATATAATTCGAATTGAATCAATTCGAATTAGTAGGGAATGGAGCTTTTAAGGTAGTTCGAATCAAATTGATTCGAATTACTCAATGTTCCAAACTAGTAGTAATTCGAAACGATATAATTCGAATTACAAGGGAGTAACCTATATAAGGAGTTCGAATCAAGGTCATTCGAATCACTTTTCCATTCTCACAACCCACCAAATCCCAGAGAAAACGACCCAGAATCGGTTCGAGAAAGAGTGGAGCGGCAAAGTCAGGCGATGGGGGACGATCCGGGAAGGCTGTATCGACTGGATGGAGTTGCTCATATCGCCGGGGTGATCAACGACGAGGTTAGTGGTTTTTGATAGTGGTTTATGATATTGGTTTATGTCAGTGGTTTTTGATAGTGGTATTGATAGTGGTTTATTTTAGCTGATTTGCATGCGGTTTTATTGGCTGTTTATGTTAGTGGGTTGGGCTAGTGGTATTGCATGCGGTTTCTTCTAGTGGTTTTGTTTTCGGTTTTTTTGGTGGTTTATCTTAGCGGTTTATGTTAGCGGTTTAGGGTGGTTTATCTTAGCGGTTTATGTTAGCCGTTTAGGGTGGTGGTATTGGAGGTGGTTAATTGAGTGATTTTGCATGTGGTTTTCTTTAGTGGATTTGCATGTGGATTATGTTAGTTATTTTCTGTATGCAGTTTTAGTATGTGGTTTTGCCAGTGGTTTACCACCATTATTTTGTGCATGTGTTTTCCAGAAAAGGTCTATGTTTGCGGTTTTCATAAGAAATTCTGTTAGTGGTTGACTATATCTGTTATTGCCAGTGGTATATTTTAATTGTTTACGTCGTGAATTTTATCTGTTAGTGGTATTGTAATTCGTAATAATTATGTGGTCAATGTAATGTCTAGCCCCGGTGTTGCATATCGAGCATGCGGCGGCAGCAGGGGATGCGACTAGATGAGAGGTACGTTCCGTACTTGCAGATGGCCGGATTATACCATCTTGCGAGACTGAACGACAGATGGTTCAGATTGGACGAGCCCCTTATGAGTGCCTTCGTGGAGCGGTGGCGTCCGAAGACGCACACATTCAACATGCCGTTCGGAGAGTGCACCATCACACTTCAGGACGTCGCGTATCAGTTGGGGTTGCCAGTAGATGGACGTTACGTCAGTGGTTGCCTGACAGACTTCCACGTATACATAGAGGGTGGCAGGCCAGCTTGGCAGTGGTTCCATGAGTTGCTCGGTGTGTTACCTCCCACGAACCAGATACAGAAGTTCGCAGTGAACTGTACCTGGTTCCAGGAGACCTTTGGAGAGTGCCCCGAGGGGGCAGATGAGGAGACGGTCAGGCACTTTGCCCGTGCCTATATCATGATGTTGTTGGGCACCCAGCTGTTTGCCGACAAGTCCGGCAATCGTATTCACATCAAATGGTTACCGTTTGTGGCTCGGCTTGAGGAGATGGGTGGCTATAGCTGGGGGTCGGCGGCACTAGCATGGTTGTATCGGTGCATGTGCCGAGTGGCCAACAGACATGTCGTGAAGTTAGCTGGGCCGTTACAGTTACTTCAGTCTTTGATCTTTTGGCGGTTTCCTGGTTTTAGGCCTGCTGGGTATGATGCGTTTAGCTGGCCCCTTGCCTCGAGGTACCATTATCTTATTGTACTATTTATCCTTATTTTATGTATTTTCAATTTCGCATGCAATTTTATGCCTTTTAGAATCATTCATGAATGCAATACCATGTTTAATTTCCTATGCAGGTGGTCATGATACAATCCTGGGATTAGCGAGAAGGGACCTCGGGTGCAGATGGCTCGACTGAGGATCGACTTGTTACAGGCTCGGGATGTAAGTACGCTAAGCTCATATGTGTAGTTACTGCTTCTTTCAGTTTATATGGTTTAAGGAATTTGTTAAACGGATTTGATTTGCTTTTTTCAGTTCATATGGATGCCCTACAGCACACCCAACGTCCTCCAGGTTGTCCATCCGGAGGTCTTAGAGCCTCGGCATACGATGTTATGGCGGTGTGTGACGTCCCTGATATATTTTGCGGTGGTTGAGTGGCATCAGGTTGATAGAGTGTTACCGCAGTTCGGTAGCGTACAGCCTCCCCCACATCCGCCCTGAACATCGACTTCTTGATGTCAAAGGTCGGGAGAGGTGGTGACCGTTGGTTCCCGTCCCATTTACAACATTGGCATCTTCACTGGGAGACACGTGCAGATCACGTGTTACGGTTCGATGTTGTTGCTGACCCGGGACCCTCACATGAGTTCTTGGCCTGGTGGCATCAGCATAGAAAGAGGTTCTTGTCACCTGAGATGTACTTGGGGGATCCGAGAGGTATTCCTATTCCGGTTGAGGCGACGCAGAGGGGTGCCGGCCGAGTTCCAGATATGGACCGAGTTGACGACGTTCCTGACAGGCATCGGGTTGAGAGGAGAGCTCGAGTCGGGACACGTCGTAGCCAGCGTAAATGAAGATGGCTTGACCAGGCTATGGAGGAGGGTGATGAGGCCGGTAGGGGCGGTGGTCGACGACGAGGACGTGGAGGCAGGAGGAGGGGGGCTGCTCCTAGGCAGAATAGCCCTGATCGTGGTGATCATGCCGCTGGAGGAGGAGCTCCAGTGGGGGATGTTAGGCCCGCTCATGGCGGACATGGTGGAGAGTGGTATGGATCCGATATGGGAGATCCATCGAGCCATGCTGACACTGGGCTTGGAGAGGGGCCGCTCGGAGATTACTTCGTTGGTGTTCCCGCTGACGACCAGACACCTCAAGAGAATACGCCATGGGTGATTCCGGGATCCATGTTTTCAGAGTTTCTTGCCGGTGATGGGATTGACGTGGATTTTGGTGGATCACATTTCCTAGATGAGATCACCACCATCATGCAGGAGGATGAGGCAGCCTGTCGACGGGGACAGATGACTGGGACACAGGCAGCGCTAGATGTCGATCTGAATGAGCCTCCCTCGGTGGGCCCTATTCAGTCTTTCGCCTTGGGTGGGACCCCAGCATCAGCATGTATTGCTCTGTCACATTCAGTCGCTGGACCATCCTCCTCCAGACCCCTTCATGTCCAGTCTATGGTGCCTGCACAGCCACCCCCAGAGGACGAGGAGGACGAGATCGAGGATAAGAAGCCCATTATCCAGAGAGGTCATAGGACACGGGTCCCACGTCGTTGTGGGACGGGGTCGCACCTATTTAGATGATTTGTGATACGTGGTATATGTTAAATCGTCATCTTTGTTGTATGTTATATATTTCCGTCATCAATGTTCTATTTTATTTTGTTATCTTTGTTGTATGTTATATATTTTTGTTATCAGTGTTATATTTTATATCGTTAGTTCATCAGATCATGCAGCATTGACTTTGGTTTTGCGTTATTGTGTATCAGTGACGGTGATAACATGTGTATTTTTCTTATGTAACTTATTTTCATTATTAGTAACACATTTGACATACATATCTTCTACGAGACGAATTTTTCAGCACTGAAAACCGACTAGTTAGCAAACCTAGTACATCATTTTCTAAAAAAAAAAGTACAGATGATCAAACTAATACAGCAGCAGAACATAAAACCAGACATTACTATTTATTTCACCCTGCATGGCTGGGTCCTCCAGCCTGTGGACAACTCCGACGAGTGTGTCCGGGTTGCCTACAAAGCCCACATCTCTTGGGCCGGTTCGGATCTGCTTCATCCATATTGGTCCATATTCGAGTGGACCGCGGACAACCCTCCCTCGCACGCCTCATACTCGGGTCCGGTATAACGGTCGGCCCATCATAAGGTGGCCAGAATCCCTCCGGAATGGGAGGAGTGAATCCCATCTGATATACACTGAAAACCGAACTAAGTCGATACACCGGGTGGACGTATGGCTGCCAAGTAACACGTGAGTAGGCACAGCATGCCAATGCGTATGGACATGGGAAATGAAGTGCCTGGAAGTATCCACAATCACATGTCTGAGAACCCAGTGAGACCCTGTAGCTTCCTAGTGAGAACGAACCAGTCGGAGTCATCTCTGCCACGGTGTACTCTGAGTTATCTCTGTCGTATACAGTCACCGTGAAGCACCTAGCCGTTTTTAGATTTGCCTCGATACACTTTACCAGGTATTGACTGAATTGTTGTCCGGTACCCAGCTGGGCCTGTGCCTCCCTCCCCTTGCAGACGAATAGTTCAGCCAACCTGCCGTATGTGGCCTTCACCAGCGGGCACACAGGGAGGTTCCTGACACCCTTCAGGATTGAATTCACACACTCAGAGATATTGGTCGTCATGTGCCCGAATCTGCGCCCCTCGTCACAATACTGTGTCCACAACGAATACTCAATCTTGTTCGCCCAGTCACACATCGCCGGGTTCTCAGAGCGCAGAATGTTAAACCAGTAATCGAACTCCACTTCGGTCTTGGCATATGCGGTGTTCACAAGAAGCCTACGAGCATCTTTGCCCTTGAAGGTGAGGGCAAAATTCGCTGCTACGTGTCGAATGCAGAATGCACGGTATGCAGCCGGAGGTAGCCATCCCCCATCAGGAGACTCAAGCGCGGCCTTGATGCCGTTATGCCTATCCGAAATAACTAGCAGACCTGGCTGTGGTGTCACGTGCTGACGGAGGTGAGAGAGAAAGAAGGACCACGACTCAGCATTCTCACCCTCGACAAGTGCAAATGCCACGGGCAGTATGTTGGAGTTCCCGTCCCGTGCAATTGCGACAAGCAACGTTCCCCCATACTTGCCATATAGATGGGTCCCGTCAATACTCACCAACGGCTTGCAATGACGGAATGCCTCGATACAAGGTGGGAACGTCCAGAACAGCCTGTGAAAATAAGCTTGAGACTCGTCGAGCTGTCCCCCAACTCGAACAGGGCATGTCCGAAGGACTGCTACTGAACCAGGCATGGTCAACTGGACTCCTAACACCCACCTAGGGAGCTCGTTGTATGACTCATCCCAGTCACCATAGATGACGGCAACAGCCTTCTGCTTCGCCATCCAGACCCTCCTGTACGTCGGCCTGAATCCAAAGTGCGCGGCCGTGGCATTTTGGAGCACCTTGATGTTGACGGATGCATCAGCCCTCACCATTGGCATAATGAATGTCGATATGACATGATAATCCAAACTCCTATGGTCGCTGGAGATAGAGGTGGCAAGACACGTATGCGGTCCGTTGTACCGTTTCACTTCCCAGATGCCCTTGCGCTGCCGGAGACTCAACCGAATCAACCATGTGCACCCATTCCCAAACTCAGAACACTTTTCCACATACCGGCGATAGTCAGACTCAATTACCTTGTATTGTACCCCTCGGCGGATGCTGTAAGTCTTCACACTCAACAGGGCCTCATCTTTATCCTGGAACTGCTGACCAACCTGGAACTCTGTCATACCAGCAGACCCGTCTGCATCTCTAGCGCCAAATCCAGCGGCTTGCCCAGGAAGCCCATCCTGCCTCATGGCATCCAGGTCCAATGATGAAAAATGGGGTGGGTACTATTGTGTGCCAGAACTAGATCCACCTGCGGCCCCTCTCGGGTCACTCGCTCCGAGGTCATCGCCACTGTCATCGATAATCAGATCCGGCTCAACATCATCGTCATCTGGATCATCAAACAATCCGTCTCCAACACCAGCCGGTGTAGCACAATGTAATGAGGTCGGAAGATGTTCCCCTGTACCAACCTCATCGCCGACATTGCCCCTGAGGTCAACAGCAAACGAAGGGGAGGCGATAGGCTGGGTCGGTGGCTCGTACGCAGGGACAGATGAAGAAGCAACGGCAGGTCTCAAACTAGAACCGGCCACCGTGGCTAAAGTGTGCGTATTCCGGTTCGAACCCCCCGAGCTGGATACCACATCAACCAACTTTGCCAACAGCTCTGGTGTCCTCACCTCGGGAAACTGTCGGCGACAATGATACATGACCTGCAAGTCCTCATCACTCCCGATCGTGAAACAGTCATACTTCACGGTATCTTGGAGCACCGTCATTGGAATGCGATAGAAAAACTTCTTAACCCTTTTCAGACCATCCAAACCAAGCTTCAGCAGTACAGAGCTAACAAGGTCATCATAGCTCGTGGTAGGCCTCACGATAATACAGAGAGGATCCTTATCGGTGAACTTCACACCGAATCGAGTTTTTCTCTTAATCGATCCTATGTGGTGAACCAACACTAGAAAACTATCCTCACTAGCCATCTAACCCCTCTATTGAGAGCAACTCACGTACACATCATATATATAGAGCTCTGCTTCATAGTAATTCGAATCAAGTTCATTCGCACTATATATATATATATATAATTCGAATCATATCAATTCGAATTAGCCTTAGTTAGCAACCAGTAGTAATTCGAATAAAGTAGATTTGAACTCCCTATTTATGCATGTGATACTAGTAATTCGAATTGAGTCAATTCGAACTATGCTTCATTAAATCAATGCATATTGATTCGAATTACTTAGGCACGTTACTTGGGAATAATTCGAATTATATCAATTCGAACTACGTTGAAATCAAATTCGAATCGTATTGATTCGAATTACATATATTTGTTCTTTGGCGGATTGATGTATCCAAATTTCATTTGGCTGATTTGGGTAATTTCGAACCACCTTGGCACATTTGCGTTTTTTACCCTATATTTATTTGTCTCCATTAAATTATTGAATTTGACCCCACAATAATTTTTTACATTACTTTTGATACTTAATAATCAATTTAAGAATTTTATATTAGATATTTATTAGAAAGATTAATTCTCAATTTAAATAAGATTAGTGTTCTTTCTTAAAAATGAACTCAAAAGATATTATTTATCTTTTTTTAAAATTAGTTTTAGTTTTTTCTGTAGTAATTATATTAATTAAAAGAATTTTTTCAGCTATGAATATCACTGAGAGTTGGCTTTTGATTGTATGAGAAGTGAATTTGTAAATAATTGTTAAAAAAATTACTCAATTCTTTTAAAAATATGAAACCTAAAAAATAGAATTATAAATTATATATTATTATTTAAATTATTATTTAGTATTTTAATTTGTAAATTATATACTTTGAAGACTAATCATATTTTACAATAACAAAATATAATTATAACAATAATTATATTATATATACATAAAAAGTAACTATCCATATAAAATATATATTGAAATATAAAATACATATTAAAAATAAATTAAACAATAAAAATATTTATACACAAATACATAATGGTTAATGAACCATTTTATAGCTGATTTTTATGTAATATAATATTTTTATTATAAAAATTATTAGAGTTTACTTATCTTGTGTTCTAAAGGTACATATTAAAATTATAAATTGAGAATATTTTTTGTTGAAAATACAAAAAACTTAAGTTTTAATGTATTTATTTTACATTTATTAAATAAAAAAATTTAAAACCTTCCACTAATACTAAACTTGTCATGTGTCTTTAAGACACATATTAATTAAATCCAAATTATCATTATGTTATATATATTTTGCCTCTACTGTATATCAAAATTTTTTGAATCTGTCACTATACATATGAATTAGGGAATTTTCTTTTATAGTCTCCAACTATTTTTTTCTTTAAATCCCCTTTTTCACATATAAAGAAAAAATATTCATTTTTTAAACTTAAACTCAAGACTACTGGTTAAAAAAAAAGTGCTTATCATCTTGGTGATCTTATAGATAGTTTTTAAAAAAAAAATTAAGAAATTATTTAAATTAATTTAAATAGTGTAGAAAGAATATATAATTGACGAAAACAATATTAATTTGATATCAATTGATTTTTTTTATATTATCTGTGAATTAATTTAGTTTTCTAAAAGTTATACTATAATATGCACTAGTATTCACACAAAAATCGATTTTAAGTTTTTAATATAGTCATATGTAACTTTTGTGGAGCTAACAGATTGATTTTAACATCATTATTAACATTGCATAATCACACACATGTAAATGTCACCGTTGTACACAACGATTTTATTTTCTCTCTTAATTGCTTCTTAGTTGTTTTTTTTGGTTAGTTCTTTTTTTTTTTTTTACCAAAGATATGAGACTCGAACCCGTAACTTTTTAATTGAGTATGGAGAGACTATGCCATTTGAGCTATTACTCATTGGTAAAAAATTTGGAAAGATATGTGACTCAAACCCACGACCTCTTAATTGAGTAAGGAGAGTCTATGCCATTTGAGCTATAACTCATTTGCTTTGGTTAGTTCTGTTATTAATAAAAGAAATAAATAATTTCATTGAAAATTTAAATAAATAAATATTACAAGATTGAATAAATTTTATTAGTGTACTTATTTATAAAATTTATCATTAAATTAAAATTTTGTTTATTGTTAATAAAAAAATGCAATGCGCACAAAAAATTTATGATTATATATTTATATATAAAATTTATGATTATATATTTATATATAAATATATGTAGTGTTTAACTTATTTTTAATGAGTATTTTATATTTTAATATATTTTTTATATAGATAATTGATTTTTAACATACATGTGTAATATAATTGATTGTTAATTATAGTGATAAAATTTTGTTATTCGAATAATATAGTTATTATGTATTTATATATATATATATATATACTTCACACAATTTTTTAATGAAGTAATCAATAACCAAATTTTTTTTATAACATGATTAAACTTTTTTATAACACCGAATGTGTACTTTTATATAATAGCTGATATATTGTGCATATGTAATATAATTGAAAATTATTTGAGATACCTGTTTTATATATCAAAATTAATAGCATTATAAATTTTAGGGTTAAGTACGATTTTGGTCGTTAAAATAGGGATTGAAAATTTTTTTCGTCTTTGACCTTTTTTTTATAAAATCGTCCCTAATATTTAACTTATTTTTAAAATAATCATTTTTATTAAAATTTTAATTTTTATTATTAAATTACTCCTAATTAAAAAATATAAAAAAGAGAAAAGAAAAACGGATTAAAGGAAAAGGGGGAAGGAATCACGCTGGGGGTGGGGGAGTTTTTCCAGGGAAGAAGAGGGGGAAGGTGGGGAAGAGAAGGGGAAGGAATCCGCCGCCGCTGCTGCTCGTCGTTCGGTCCTCGTCGCTGTTGCTGCTCCTCGTCGTTCGGTCCTCGCCGCCAAATCTCGCCGCTCCTCTTCCTCGCGTTCTACTCCACTGGCAGCGGCATTTACGTCGACGGCTTCAACCCACCGTGACGACGACAGTGGCCAGGCTCCCTTCCAGCGGCCGCGACATGCACGAACGGCGGTAGCAGTTTCTCCCTCTTTGGGTCGCATCGTCGTTTATTCCCAATTTTGCTTCTGTTTCTAGTTTTGTTAATCACAAGTTTCTGATTCTGATTCTGATTTTATTAATCACATTGTTTCCAATTTTGATTCTTTGTTCTTCTACTTCTGTTACTTCCACATCTGGTTCTGCTTCTGTTTCTAATTTTGATGCTTTTGATTTTGTTTCTGTTTCTAATTCTGCATTTGATTTTTTTGTTCTTTTAATTTTGATGCTTCTGTTACTTCAATTTCTGCTTCTATTTCTATTTCCAATTTTGGTTCAACTTTTGTTTTCAATTCTGCTTATGCTTCTGCTTCATTGTTGTTGCTGAAGAAGAAGAAAAAAAAGAAGAAGAAGAAATAGCTTCATTGTTTTTGCTTTTAATTCATTGTTCTTGTGCTCCTGATTCGGATTCAAATTCAGATTTATTGTTCTTGTGCTTCATTGTTTTTTCTTTTGATTCATTGTTATTGATTTCATTGTTGTTGTTGCTGGTGATTTTATTGTTGTTGTTGTTGTTGATGGAGAAGAACGAAAAAGAAGAATAGAAATGAGGTATTTTGGTGAAAAAGGAGAAGGGTATTTTGGTCCGAAAGACGGTTTTAAAAATAAGTTAAACTTTATGGATGATTTTGTAAGAAAAAAAGGTCGAGGACGAAAAAAGTTTTTAGCCCTTACTTCAGAGATCAAAATCGTACTTAACCCTAAATTTTATAACATACATACATTTAAGTTGGTAGGTTATAGTTTTATTAAAGTTCAATTTTAACAAAATTTGGTATAATTAATTTTAATAATGGTGATTATAGTTAAGTGGTTGGATAAATAAACATATTGTTTAAAGTTTAACTTAACTCCTTTTATAATCTCACTTTACAATTAAACTTTTATTACATTTTTTCATTTTATGTATACTTCATATTATAAAAATATTTTTTGAAACATAATCATAACATTTTCAATTAATATTTTAAATTATTTTAAAAATAAATTTATGTAAAAAGTATTTTTTTATTTGATTAAAGTATTTTCTTCACTTCACACATACTTATTTAATCTTAGCATTGTCTGTACTATTTTAATTTAGTTTTTATCTTTAGTAAATATTCTGTTAATAATGAATATTAATTATTGAAAATTATTTTCATACTAATTATATTTAAATACTTAATTCAAAAGTTATTATATAAAATTTGTTTACTATGCCATATTATATTTATAGAATATCCAAAAATATAGTATATAAATACTATTAAACATACAAAAGTTGTGAGAAAAAGAATAATTTCACATATTATTACTATAATGTAACACTCTCACTGCCAGAATATCACGCTTCCGGCTGCGCCACTCTGATAGAAAGAAATATTACGACTACTTTATATACTTAATATTAATATAGGAGCCTGTGACACAACACCGTATCGCTGATTTCTTTGAAAACCGGAAATAAATACTTTATCTTAAAAAAAAAATAAACAGGCATAGATTCATATACAAGACTCCTTACATAATATCTTATAATATAATATACATATAAAACATACAACTCCTATTCCACTTACAAACTTGTGATAACAAAGGCGAGGGAAGAAAATAATCCAATTAATACAACAACATACAAAACCAAACGCAGTTTAACTCTTCTTAATGCTTCTTCATCTGGTTCCTGAAAAAGTAAAGCTGTAGGGGGGTGAGAACCTAACCACACGGTCTCACCACGGAGTTTCAAAGTTGTCATAAGAAGATACTTAATAAGAAAACTGTTTTCAAGTTCAGTGATTATCATTGCCTTATGAATCTTTTAAAAACCAATAGGTAGTCGTTTAAAACCTTTTCGAAGAAACAATGTCTAATTTTTCAAAAATCTGAAACCTTTCCTTTCTTATAAAATAATTTCAATCAGAAACTAACTACGCAATCAAACAACACAATCATTAACTCAGCACCAAAGTTCATTCTCAAATATAGCATACCAGGACAAACACAGACAAGACAAACAAGGAAAGCACAAGTAGGTAGCAGTTACAGCAAATAGTTCAAGTAGCAGTACAAACAGTTTAGCAATTAGGCAAATCAAAATAAGGTCAAACCCAAGCAAAGCAAACAAATGCATATAATGCATGCTTGTCCTATGGCTGATGAGGCTCATCTGTCGATTATCCAGCCAACCCGACAAGTCTGAATTGTCCTTAGACTGTCCCCCGACGTGCATCCCCAAGAGTCTATGCATAGCTTTTTCTCAAATAATCAATATTACTCAATGGGGGTAACATTCCCGGGAATTTATATAGTGCCCGATCACACTTACGTTGTAGGGTCAACAGAGTATCGAGTTTTCAACCTGGTACACGTAGTGGCAAGCCACGACACTTAATCCAGGGAACCTCGTATCTCAGATATTTCAAATTCATAAGCCATATGAATAATTCAAAGATCATATTTCAACATTCTCAATATTATAATCATTCATCAATCCAAATCTCATTTCCAAATTTATTCAAAAACCATATTTCAAAGAAAATCCTCATCAATTTTCATCATCCTTCTTTCCATCACGTCCATTAACAATCCCAATTCAAAACATAATTCTTTCTTTGGTAAATAAATCAATCTTAAAACGTATAATGTTTAAAAACAAATCTTTTTAAGTAATTACTTCAAATAAAACTTAAAATTTCGGCAGCACCTCCTCTAAAACTCGGACACTGCCACCCTTTTCGGGTCCCAACCAAATCAAACCAAACGCTTGTTAATCTTTCAAATCACTTCCAATAACAATTTTTACAACAACCACACTCAACCCAAGAAAATTGCAAAATCCAGAATCCAATCAACCAATCCTATAAATTGCAATCTAAATCAACCTCATTCAACAGCATCAATCAATAATTAAGAACTATCGGTTTTCTCAAACAGTTTCAAACCAAACCGTTTCTCAAACCCTATTCAAACCATTTCCAAAATAGTAAATTATTCTCAATAAACAAACCGTTTTCAAATATCAAGTCCTTTCCAAATTTGTTTTAAAATCAAATTCCGATATCAAATCGGGTTCAATATCAAATTAAATTTTAATACTAAATCTTTTCTAAAATCAAATCATTTCCAAAATTAAACTAAATGCCAATAATAAATCTCTTCCAATAATTCAAGGAAAAACACTTTAACAACATCAATCAACTAATCAAAATACCCAACTTTCTCAATCGATCAATCTATCAATTAAACTAATAATCTCATTCTTCCAAAACAACTCAATTCAATTCATAAGACATACGAAATCACAAAAAATGTATCTCACGCATTAATATAGATTTATAAGAACTCTGGCAGCGCCATTTTCCAGCAACAGAGGCTCGGCCATCCTCCTCCAACAGCGGTGACGGAGCACGCAGCGGTGACGGCACGCAACTCGGCGACGGTGATGTGATGGCTCGCCTCCTTTCTCGCGTCGCACCGTCTCTGTCTCTCTCAATCTCAGCGTCGCTTTCACTTTCTTCTTCGAGCTCGACGACATCAGACCCATGGTGGCGACGGCAGTGAAGATGAACGGCGGTGCAAGTTTCCTCCTTCCTTCTCTGATCTGATAGCGACGAGCTCCACGGCAGTAACACAGGGCTTCGGCGACAGCAGCTTCTCCTTTCCGTGGTGCTTTTTCCCTCTCTGAACAGCGTCAATGGCGGCACGTGGATCTGATGGCGACGGCAACCGGCGGCGACGGTCCACAGACGGCGGGCTCGCGGCAAGGGTTCCTTCTCCCCTTCCTTAGTCGCAGCTTCCCCTCTCTTTTCTCTTTTTGATTTTCCGTGGGTGAGTGTGGCAGGGGCTTTGTGTGCTAGGAGTGAAGGTGGTGAAAGTGAGGAGTGGCGGTGGAGGGTTAGGTTAGAAGGGATTAGGGTTTTGTGTTTTATTTTTAGGATTAGGGTTTAATTTGAGACAAATGTGAAATTAGGAATTTTTGGACAAATTGGGATTTCGTTAAATTTTAATAAAATTAAGAGATATTATATTAAATTAAATATAAAATATCCATCTATAAAATACCTTTCAATTACAAATTTATAAATTAGTTTCGATTAAATGCTAATTAAATAAAAATTAGAGACAAATAAATTAATTCTTCTTCATTTATAAAATAAGGTTAAAAATATAAATATTTAAAATTAAGGCATATAAAATATTCACTATTTTTCAATTATAAGAACTTTAAATAAAAAATAAGAGTTTACTCAACTTTTATATAAAAATCTCCGAAATACAGTCTTAAATAAATATAATGCATTGTAAATAATTAATTAATAACTTTTAAAAATTTAGAGGTCTTACATCCTACCCCACTTATAAAAATTTTTGTCCTAAAAAATTAACTTAATACACAGCATTCTAAAATAGTTTTGAATACTTTAAAAAAGGAGAGATCTTGGCAGATATATGTATTAATTTTCCAAATATCAAATAATTTGTAAAACATAGGTGTAAGGAAAAAGTGTGGTCTAAAGCAAAAGTTACAAGGTGGTTTAAAACAAAAATGTCACATGGGTCTGAAGCAACAATACTTTACTTTCTAAATACGTTTTAGATAAGCAAAAAGGTTTAGCATATTTATACATATAGAGTTCAAATACTGAATAACTATAAGATTTAAATATAAGAGTAAAGTATGGTATAAGGCAGGAGATACAAGATAGGCGTTCACAAAGCAAAGTTATAGTTAATGTGGCAAAATGGCTACAAAGCAAGCTGGTATTTAAACAACGGGTAAAATGTTTGCTTACCAATGTCGTATCCACTTCAGAACTTCAATTTGCAACTCCATCAATCACTTCGCAACCCAAAAAAAAGTTGATCACAAGCCTATCATCTATAAATTTTCACATAGAAACAAAACTACCACAACCCCTTATAATGTCACACACTTACTGCTTCATCTTTTCACGCTCATGAGCAGCATTCTAAGGAGACTAACGTTTCATTCGCTATGCCCAAAGGTCATACGTGACTCTAAAGCAATCCCTGAGTTATTTAGAAGGTTACATGACATGAGATAAAGTCAGGTGACAAGGACGACGTTCACTAGAATTTAAGAGACAACCTTGAGGATTAGAAAACAATACAACGGTCTGAAACAAATTCAAGCTGAGTCAAGGAGTATGCGATTTATAGAAAAGAAAATCTAAGGCCAAAGACAATCCACAAGATTCGAGTATGAATGAAACTATTTTGAATGCATCGTTTACAAGAATCAGAACTTAAGAAAATCATTTTACATTCCAAAGGAAAAGTATACAACAACATATTTGTAAAAAAAAAAAAACGAAAACATAGATGTGATCTTACTTGAATACAATTTCAGGTTGTAAGAGATTATGTAAAGTTTGAAAAAGTATGAGTAAAAATATTTAAGCGCTTCACTAACCAAACGCATGTATAAAACTGGCATATAGTCAAAAGAAAAATCCAGTTATACTTCATCAAAACATTTTCCCAGTTTAAAAACGGAATGGAAGAGTTTCAAGAAGTGGAAGCCATAACCAATCCCCAGTATTCCAAGTCTAGTTCAATCTCAATCAAGGTTTTAAACTCATTCATTGTTATGCGGCAATCTAAACAATCGATCTTAGTTCGAAAACTTAGCAACCTGACACGTGCTCAAACATATCAGTGTAAAATCAAACGCCATAACCTGCGACATTTCAAACTCACCAAATTTACTTCTTGCATCAACAAGCTGTGTACTAAAAAACTAGCATATTGTTACCCATGTCTAGGGGTCTTATATGACACCGAAGCACTCAAGTTTACTTAGAGGGATAAAATACCTAGGAAGAGCAAATCAAATGATAAGGGCAACGTTCGCATAAAGTCAAAATGATGAATAGAGTCGCAATTTAACAGGAATGCACAATAACAATGAAATATTTCAGAAGGAGAGTCAATTTACATTTTTCTTAGGAGATCTGAATCGAAGAAAATAAGAAAAGTTAACATATTTAGCCGAAACAAATTTAGGCCGAATAAAGGACATACAAAGTTTGCAAAAGAGATGATAATATGATTCAAGACAATGTTTATAAGATGTTAAGCGGATGATATGGAACACACTTAATTAGGAGATCCATTAATAATGGACAAAACAAAGAAAATCATTCCACCTTCTTAAAGGAAGATACGAGATAAACGTTTCTTAAAGAAAATTTTAGAAACATAAGTGTTGCTTTATGCCAAGATAAGTTTGAGTCAAAATAAGGTATAAAAAGCTTGTTAATTTTAACTAGAGAAAATGAAAAATCTTGGAAGATACTCAAGTATATAATCAAGTAAGAATTTGCATAGAAGACTGTAGTATGGTTGGAAAAATTTAAGTTGTATTCAAACCACATAAAAGCTTTCAAAATCCACATAAGAAAGTGCATGCAAAGGTAAAGACAATCTTGTTGAGATTTTCAAAGAATAGTTGTGGGCTTAATCGAATAGAGAAAAATAAAAGTAAAATTCCTTTAAAAGATCCTAAGTAAAAATTCAAAAAGAATGCTATAAGACGCAAAGTATCACAACAGAACATAGAGCGAAAGGATCAAACCGCATAATTAGTTCGCTATGACAATAACTCTCAGAGTTCAAAACTATTTAAAATTAAAGGGTTGTGCATGTACTTCTTAAGAGAGATATTTCAAAAGATTCAAGCAAACTTACAGGAATACATTAAAACAGAAAACAAATCAAATCAAAACTTCTTTAGAAATGTCTGAAACAAAATTTCCGAGAGGATTAAATAAATTATTGTACATCGCAACGGTGCAGGTTCGAGTCACTACAAGGGTTTTCCTAGCTCATGTAAAGGAATTTAAAATCGATGACCACATTGTAAGAATCAAAAGAGAAAACTAAGAACCAATCAATTAGATTATGCGTAAGAAAATTTAAATTACCTTTCAAGATGTAGTCAAGCAAGTGATTCCAAAATGAAGAAAAGAGAAATAAATGATATGTCAGATAACATGGCACGATTCACAGCACATCCGTTGACACTATCCAGTTAAAAAGAAATACAAAGCTTACAAGTGAGGGTAGCTAAAATCAATCATTAATGTTTCCAGAGATCTATGAATCATTTGTGACACCAGAATAAATTCAAGATCAAGTTAAGGAGTACATAATTTATAAAGATGGCTATTAACAGTGATAAGGATAAATACCTCAAAAGTTTCAAGCAACAATCGAATACAAAACCAAGCAAAGACAATGTATGAATGGTAAGATAAGGTTGGCAGTTAAATCAATCACATTTCATGAAGGAAATAATGAATAAGGAATTCCAATGCAAATGATAGAGAAGGAGGTAATACTAGGCACGATTAAAGGATTATACGTCGATACGGAATTAACTTCAAAATTAATTGCTAATGCTCTCAAAGCCCATGAATCGTATCACTTATCAATCTTACTTTATCTATGATAACCCATTAACTTCTTCGTAGACATAACTTTTAACATTAAGTTGGCTAGACTTAACATCAGCAGTTATGCAACAATAAGCTAACAGCATTAATCAATAGACAGTCATGCTCATAAAACTTTAATTCTTGTTATTTGAACAAAACCTCCAACATGACAAACACTCAGAGTATTCAATGAAGCATAATCAGTCCATTCTCAAGGCTCTAATCAGGATGAACTGCTCTGATACCATAATGTAACACCCCACTACCAGAATGTCACGCTTCTGGCTGCACCACTCTGATAGAAAGAAGTATTACGACTACTTTATATACTTAATATTAATATAGGAGCCTGTGACACAACACCGTATCGCTGATTTCTTTGAAAACCGAAAAAATACTTTATCTTAAAAAAAACAAGCAGGCATAGATTCATATACAAGACTCCTTACATAATTTCTTATAATACAATATACATATAAAACATACAACTCCTATCCCTCTTACAAACTTGTGATAACAAAGGCGAGGGAAGGAAATAATCCAATTAATACAACAACATATAAAACCAAACGCAGTTTAACTCTTCTTAATGCTTCTTCATCTAGTTCCTGAAAAGGTAAAGCTGTATGGGGTGAGAACCTAACCACACAGTCTCACCACGGAGTTTCAAAGTTGTTATAAGAAGATACTTAATAAGAAAACTGTTTTCAAGTTCAGTGATTATCATTGCCTTATGAATCTTTTAAAAACCAATAGGTAGTCGTTTAAAACCTTTTCGAAGAAACAATGTCTAATTTTTCAAAAATCCGAAACCTTTTCTTTATTATAAATAATTTCAATCAGAAACTAACCACGCAATCAAACACAATCATTAACTCAGCACCAAAGTTCATTCTCAAATGTAGCACGCCAGGACAAACACAGGCAAGACAAACAAGGAAAGCACAAGTAGGCAGCAGTTACAGCAAATAGTTCAAGTAGCAGTTACAAACAGCATAGCAATTAGGCAAACCAAAATAAGTTCAAACCCAAGCAAAGCATACAAATTCATATGATGCATGCCTATCCTATGGATGATGAGGCTCATCTGTCAGTTATCCAGCAAACCCGATAAGTCTGAATTGTCCTTAGACTGTCCCCCGACGTGCATCCCCAAGAGTCTATGCATAGATTTTTCTCAAATAATCAATATTGCTCAATGGGGGTAACATTCCCGGGAATTTATATAATGCCCAGTCACACTTATGCCAAAGGGTTAATAGAGTATCGAGTTTTCAACCTGGTACACGTAGTGGCAAGCCACGGCACTTAATCCAGAGAACCTCGTATCTCGGATATTTCAAATTCATAAGCCATATGAATAATTCAAAGATCATATTTCAACATTCTCAACATCATAATAATTCATCAATCCAAATCTCATTTCCAAATTCATTCAAAAATCATATTTCAAAGAAAATCCTCATCATCCTTCTTTCCATCTCGTCCATTAACAATCTTAAAACGTATAATGTTTAAAAACAAATCTTTTTAAGTAATTACTTCAAATAAAACTTAAAATTTTGGCAGCACCTCTAAAACTCGGACACTGTCACACTTTTCGGGTCCCAACCAAATCAAACCAAACGCCTGTTAATCTTTCAAATCACTTCCAATAACAATTTTTACAACAACCACACCCAACCCAAGGAAATTGCAAAATCCAGAATCCAATCAACCAATCCTATAAATTGCAATCTAAATCAACCTCATTCAACAGCATCAATCAATAATTAAGAACTCTCGGTTTTCTCAAATAGTTTCAAACCAAACCGTTCCTCAAACCCTATTCGAACCATTTCCAAAATAGTAAATTATTCTCAATAAACAAACCGTTTTCAAATATCAAGTCCTTTCGAAATTTGTTTTAAAATCAAATTCCGATATCAAATCGAGTTCGATATCAAATTAAATTTTAATACTAAATATTTTCTAAAATCAAATCGTTTCCAAAATTAAACTAAATGCCAATAATAAATCTCTTCCAATAATTCAAGGAAAACCACTTTAACAACATCAATCAACTAATCAAAATACCCAACTTTCTCAATCGATCAATCTATCAATTAAACTAATAATCTCATTCTTCCAAAACAACTCAATTCAATTCATAAGACTTACGAAATCACAAAAAATGTATCTCACGCATTAATATAGATTTATAACAACTCTGGAAAGTAAAACAAGTTTAAGGAAAAGCGCCCCTACCTCGAATAATCAAAACCCATAGATCAAATACGTCAAAGAAACCTTTTCCCTCGACTTGCACTCAACGGTAGCTGCATCCGTCGCTCTGTTTACTTCCACAACGACAGAAACGACTTTAATTTCAGCCATGCAATTACCAGAACTCGACCCTAGAACATCAACATCACAAAATTCTTAAAAATCTATAGAAGAACAATAGCAGTAAGGGTTTCAAGGCTAGAATAACTCACTGTGTCTAAAATGAAATGAGGTAACGGAGCGGTAGCAGCTCTGGCGGCTACCTCAAGTGACGGCGGCGGCCCGAGTCTCTACTGATAGCAACTGAAATATCCAAGCAGCGACACTAATGTTTTCGGAATTCAAGAGAATAGAAACTAAACTCAAAAACCTTACCGGTAGTGGCCCTCAACTACGGCAGCGCCATTTTCCAGCAACAGAAGCTCGGCCATCCTCCTCCAACAGCGGCGACGGAGCACGCGGCGGTGACGGCGCAAAACTCGGCGATGGTGATGTGACGGCTCGCCTCCTTTCTCGCGTCGCACCGTCTCTGTCTCTCTCAATCTCAGCGTTGCTTTCCCTTTCTTCTTCGAGCTCGACGACATCAGACCCATGGTGGCGACGACAGTGAAGATGAATGGCGGCGCAAGTTTCCTCCTTCCTTCTCTGATCTGACAGCGACGAGCTCCACGGCTGTAACACAGGGCTTCGGCGACAGCAGCTTCTCCTTGCCGTGGTGCTTTTTTCCTCTCTCAACAGTGTCAATGGCGGCACGTGGATCTAATGGCGACGACGACATGCAGCTCGGCGACCGGCAGTGACGGTCCACAGACGGCGGGCTCGCGTCAAGGGCTCCTTCTCCCCTTCCTTAGTCGCAGCTTTCCCTCTCTTTTCTCTTTTTGATTTTCCGTGGGTGAGTGTGGCAGGGGCTTTGTGTGTTAGGAGTGAAGGTGGTGAATGTGAGGAGTGGTGGTGGAGGGTTAGGTTAGAAGGAATTAAGGTTTTGTGTTTTATTTTTAGGATTCGGGTTTAATTTGGGACAAATATGAAATTAGGAATTTTTGGACAAATTGAAGTTTTGTTAAATTTTAATAAAATTAAGAGATATTATATTAAATTAAATATAAAATATCCATATTTAAAATACCTTTTAATTACAAATTTATAAATTAGTTTTGATTAAATACTAATTAAATAAAAATTAGAGATAAATAAATTAATTCTCCTTTATTTATAAAATAAGATTAAAAATATAAATATTTAAAATTAAGGCATATAAAATATTCACTATTTTTCAATTATAAGAACTTTAAATAAAAAATAAAATTTACTCAACTTTTATATAAAAATATTCAAAATACAATCTTAAATAAATATAATGCATCGTAAATAATTAATTAATAACTTTTAAAAATTTAGAGATCTTACTGTCACGGCCTTGGATACACTCCAACGCTACCGTGCCGGCACTCGGACTTACTCAACCTCTTGAGTTAAGACCAAGTCAGCCACCCTCAATACTTAGCAAGAAAGCTAAGAATACAAGAGAACACAAGAGAAAGGAAGCTTTGGTGGAAGAACACTTTATTGCTCAAGTGTGGTTACAAATGATTCACACACCCAAACTCTAACTCTCACCCCTATTTATAGCCATCCACCTCCTCAATGGATGGTTAGGATTAAATCTAATCAACGGTCTAGATTAATCATCCAGAACCTTCTTTACAAATATCTATCCTACCACAACTCTCTAAATGTTTCTAGATTATTCCATACCACTCTTTATACTTCTATATACATCTACACTCTTCTAGAATACTCTATGACCTTCCAGAGTCTTCTAGAAACTTCTAGGATATTCCGGGACCTTCTAGGACATTCTAGAATGTTCCGAAACTATCTAGAGTATTCTCAAACACTCCAGAAAACTATACAAACACTGTTAAATCTAACCTTCTAAAATTTATCGTGACATTCTCCCCCACCTAATGCGCAGACGTCCTCGTCACGTTCTATTCATGATAGCGCTCTAGGTGTTCTTGGAATTGCCACAGATCTTCGCGAGTTTCCCACGGTCGCTCTGATGGAGGCAGAGATTCCAACAATCCGCTTGGTGTCTTGTTTTCAATCTTATCTTGTTGGCACACAAGACAAGTCTTCACATAGCTCTCCACTTCATCTCTCATTTGGGCCAATAATAAGAAGATTCAATGAGTGCCAAGGTCCTTCGCTGACCTTGGTGACCAGCCCACTTGGTGTCGTGGCATTCCCTCACTAATTTTCTTCTTAGATTTTCCGATTTAGGGATGTATAGTCTTCTCCCTTTAGTGTAGAGAAGGTCGTTTTCTAACCAAAATCTTTTGGTCTTACCTTCTCTAGCCAACTCCACCAACTTCTTAGCTAATGGATCGTGATGCAACCCTTCCTTGATGATATGCATAATATCTCCTTCAACCATAGAAATGGCTGCTAACTCAGCCTTGCGACTCAGCGCATCTGCTACCACATTAGTCTTGCCTGACTTTTATTCGAATTCGAAATCAAACTCAGCTAAGAAGTCTTGCCACCTAGCTTGTTTGGGGCTTAACTTCTTTTGAGTTTGGAAGTAGCTTGTAGCCACATTGTCTGTGTTGACGATGAAGTGTGAACCAAGCAAGTAGTGACGCCAAGTTCTCAGACAATGCACCACCGCGGTCATCTCCTTCTCTTGGACAGTGTATCGCCTCTCTGTATCATTCAACTTGCGACTCTCAAAGGCAATAGGATGTCTTTCTTGCATCAGAACTCCTCCAATAGCGTAGTCAGAAGCATCAGTGTGGACTTCAAACACCTTTGAGTAGTCGGGTAGTGCTAGTACTGGTCCTTCTGTGATAGCAGCCTTCAACTCATCAAAAGCCTTTTGACACTCCTATGACCATTCCCAAGAGTGGTTCTTCTTGAGAAGATCAGTTAATGGTGCAGCCTTGGCGGAGTATCCCTTGATAAACCTCCGATAGTAATTAGCCAACCCAAGGAATGACCTCAATTCAGATACCTTGTTTGGAGGTTCCCACTCTTTGATAGCCTTCACTTTTCCTTGATCCATGCAGAGAGTTCCATTTTTAATGATGTGTCCCAAGAAGTGGACTTCGTCCCTTGCAAAGGAACACTTTTCCTTCTTCACATATAGGTTATTCTCTCGCAAGATCTTGAACACGGTTCGTAAGTGTTCTACATGTTCCTCCAAAGTATTGCTATAGACAACAATGTCATCCAAGTAGACCACTACAAACCGATCAAGGTAAGGTCAAAAAATCTCATTCATCAAGGTACAGAAGGTCACAGGAGCATTGGTCAAGCCAAAAGGCATCACCAACCACTCATACGATCCATACCTCGTGACACACGTGGTCTTAGGTTCATCACCATCGGCAATTCTCACTTGGTGATATCCTGACCTCAAATCTAGCTTTGAGAACCACTTAGCTCTACCAAGTTGATCAAACAAATCGGCTATCAAAGGAATGTGGTATTTGTTCTTGATGGTTACCTTGTTAAGTGCTCGATAGTCGATGCATAGTCTCAATGAACCATCATGCTTCTTTTGGAACAAGACTGGTGCGCCATAAGGTGCCTTCGATGGACGGATGAACCCAGCATCTAGCAAATCCTTGAGTTGCTTCTTCAACTCATCGAGTTCTGGCGGTGCCATCCTATAAGGTGTTGAGGCGGGCGGCTTTGCTCCTAACTCCAATTCAATCTTGTGGTCCACCTTCCTCCTAGGTGGTAGTTGTTTTGGCAACTCGGGAGCCATCACATCTTTATTTTCTTCAGGGACTTCCTTGATTTTGGGAGGAACGTCTTCTCTTTCGGATGTTGACTCCTCTTGTAATAGAGCCAAATATGTAGTCTCTCCCTTCTTGAACCCTTTCTTGAGTTGCATGGCAGACAGTATCGGCGGTCCGCCAACTTTAGAGACTGTAGGGACCATGCATGGAGACCCTTTCTCCATGACACATACTACGTCGTAGTATGGCATAGGTATTATATTTGCTTTTCTTTGCAAATCGAGTCCGATGACTATTTTAAAATCGTCCATGGGTGCTACTGAGAAATCCACAAGGCCCTTCCAAGAACCAAGAGTCATCTCAACCCCTTTTGCTACTCCCTTAAGGGGTTCACCCTTGGTATTCACGGGTTTGAACCAGCCATTCTTTTCGGTGATCTTCAACCCAAGCCTCTTTGCTTCATCAGGCGTGATGAAGTTGTGTGTAGTACCAGTGTCGATCATAGCCATGACGGATTTTTCATTGATAAAGGCTTTGACATACATCAAGCCTTTCTTTTCTGTAGTGCTTGCCTCTTTGCCCTTCACAGCATTCATGTGTTGGATAAATCCAACACACTCAATTACTTGAGTTTGAGCTTCTCGTTCCTCGGCGATAGATGCCAAAGTCCCTAGCTTGGGACAATCCTTCATTTGGTGTGGTCCCTTGCACACGAAGCATCCTCCTTTGGGCACGAAAGCCTTTTTCTTTTCTTCGTACTCTTTCTTTGAAGAGTATTTTCCTTCCTTCTTGGTTGAGAAACTCTTTCCCTTGTCTCCCCCACCTTTAGTAGAACTAGGCTTGGAGGATGACTTGGGTTTAGAGTCTCCCCTATGATACTCAATGAGTGATTCGGCCACCACGATGGCCTCATCGACATCCTTAACATTCCTTCTTTGTAGTTCTTGCTTTGCCTAAGGTTGGAGTCCATCAATGAAGAAGAACAATGCATCCTCTGATGCTAAGTTGGGGATTTGAAGCGTGAGAGTAGTGAACTCCTTTACGTAGTCGCTAATCGTACTCTTGTGCTTCAACTCCCTCAACTTCTTCCTTGCTTCATAAACCACATTCTCAGGAAAGAATTGTCTTTTCAACTCCCTTTTGAAATCTTTCCATGTGGCTATGTTGCAAGTACCCTTTTTCATATCTACGCACTTTCTCCTCCACCACAAAGTAGCATTATCAGAAAGGTAGAGAGCTGCAGTGCGTACCTTTATTGCTTCTTCGACCACCCCTTGACCTTCGAAGTACCTCTCCATTTGCCATAGGAAGTTCTCCACCTCGCGAGCGTCCCTTGCGCCCTTGAACTCCTTTGGCTTGGGGAGATCAATCTTTGTCGTCTCCCTTATAATGGTTGGTCGAGATTTTACCTCCTCGAACCAAACTCGAACTTCCTCAAATAGCTTTAAGGAATTCTCAAGCTTCTCTTAGATTTGAAGCATGCTTTCTTTGAAAGCATCTAGTTCTCCTAACACGTGAGTCTCGAGGGTCACTGATGAGCGGATAATTTATACGCTTTTTGGCATTGTTTTTACTTAGTTTTTAGTATGATTTAATTGGTTTTTAGTATATTTTTATTAGTTTTTAATTAAAAATCACATTTCTAGACTTTACTATGAGTTTGTGTGTTTTTCTGTGATTTCAGGTATTTTCTGGCTGAAATTGAGAGAGCTGAGCAAAAATCTGATTCAGGCTGAAAAAGGACTGCTGATGTTGTTGGATTCTGACCTCCCTGCACTCAAAGTGGATTTTCTGGAGCTACAGAACTCCAAATGGCGCGCTCTCAATTGCGTTGGAAAATAGACATCCAGGGCTTTCCAGCAATATATAATAGTCCATACTTTGATCAAGAATAGACGATGTAAACTGGCGTTCAATGACAGTTTCATGTTGCAGTCTGGCGTCCAGCGCCAGAAACAAGTTACAAGTTGGAGTTCAACGCCAGAAACAGGTTACAACCTGGCGTTGAACGCCCAAAAACAGCCCAAGCACGTGAAAAGCTTAAATCTCAGCCCCAGCACACACCAAGTGGGCCCCAGAAGTGGATTTCTGCGCTATCTATCATAGTTTACTCATTTTTCTGTAAACCTAGGTTACTAGTTTAGTATTTAAACGACTTTTAGAGATTTATTTTGTACCTCGTAACATTTTTAGATCTGAATTTTGTACTCTTTGACGGCATGAGTCTCTAAACTCCATTGTTGGGGGTGAGGAGCTCTGCAGCGTCTTGATGAATTAATGCAATTATCTCTGTTTTCCATTCAAACACGCTTGTTCCTATCTAAGATGTTCATTCGCGCTTCACTATGAAGAAGGTGATGATCCGTGACACTCATCACCTTCCTCAATCCATGAACATGTGCCTGACAACCATCTCCGTTCTACATCAGATTGAATGAGTATCTCTTAGATTTCTTAATCAGAATCTTCGTGGTATAAGCTAGAATTGATGGCGGCATTCATGAGAATCCGGAAAGTCTAAACCTTGTCTGTGGTATTCCGAGTAGGATTCAAGGATTGAATGGTTGTGACGAGCTTCAAACTCGCGATTGTTGCGCGTAGTGACAGACGCAAAAGAATCAAGGGATTCTATTCCGACATGATCGAGAACCAACAGATGATTAGCCGTGCTGTGACAGAGCATTTGGACCATTTTCACTGAGAGGACGGGAAGTAGCCATTGACAACGGTGACACCTTACATACAGCTTGCCATGGAAGGAGCCTTGCGTGTGTGAAGAGGAGTACAAGAGAAAAACTGAAATAAAGAAGACAAAGCATCTCCAAAACCCCAACATATTCCCCATCATTGCACAATAAGTATTTATATTTATGCCCTTTGACTCTTTACAATTGAAGTTGAAAAAAACTGTTGTTGGCCTCCTGACTAAGAATAATAAGATAACCATAGCTTGCTTCAAACCAACAATCTCCGTGAGATTCGACCCTTACTCATGTAAGGTATTACTTGGACGACCCAGTGCACTTGCTGGTTAGTGGTACTAGTTGTGAAAAGTGTGATTCACAATTCGTGCACCAAGTTTTTGGCGCCGTTGCCGGGGATTGTTTGAGTTTGAACAACTGACGGTGAATCTTGTTGCTTAGATTAGGAAAAAAATTTCTTTTTGGTTTAGAGTCTTCTAATATTGTTTTTGGTTAAAATTTTAGAATTCTTATTTTTCTCTTTCAAAAATTTTTTTTTCGAAAATTATATTTTTATAATTGAATTTTTTTTCTTGTTTGATCTTTAGTTTTTCTTGTTTTTCTTGTGCCTTTTCAAAACATTAGTTTTCAAAAAAATAATTTTTTCATTCTTAGTTATTTAAAAATACTTCTTCAAAACAAGTGTTACATTTATAACTCAGTTGGCTAGAGCGTTAGTTTGTGTTCTTGGCAATTGGGTCAGAATCTTTTATATTCTTTTCAAAATCTTCTTTTTCAAAAATAGTTTTTCTATCAAATCTTGTGCCAAACTTTAAGTTTGGTGTTTTCTTGTTGATTTTTCTTTGTTTTTCGAAAATTTTATTTTGGTTTTCTAAAAATTTTAAGTTTGGTGTTCTTTCTTAATGTTCTTGTGTTCTTGTGAGTCTTCAAAGTGTTCTTGAGTTTTCCTTGTGTCTTGATCTTAAAATTTTTAAGTTTGGTGTTCCTTGGTGTTTTCCCTCCAAAATTTTCGAAAACAAGGAGCATTAGATCTAAAAATTTTAAATCTTGTGCTATCTTATTGTTTTTCTCTTTCCTCTTTAAATTCAAAAATATCTTTTCTCTCTATTTTAAAACAAATTTTCGAAATTTATTTTTAAAAAATTCAGATTTTTATTTCAAAATTTAAAATCTTTTTCAAATCATATCTTTTTCAAAACTCCCTAACCATTTTTTTTCTTTTCTCTCTCTCCATTTTTCGAAAATCTTCACCCATTTTTATTTATTTTATTTTAATTTATTTTATTCTCGAAATAAATAATAATTAAATAAATAAAAATAAATTTTTTATTTTACATCATCTCCCTTTCTCCATCATGGATCTAAGTGGAAATGAACAGTTCAGAAGGACTCTGGGGTCATATGCTAACCCCTCTACTGCTTCATATGGGAGTAGTATCTGCATACCCTCCATTGGAGTCAGAAGCTTTGAGTTGAATCCTCAACTCATTATCATGGTGCAGCAAAGTTGCCAGTATTTCGGTCTTCCACAGGAAGAACATACAGAGTTTCTGGCACATTTTTTACAAATTGCTGACACAGTACATGATAAGGAAGTAGATCAGGATGTCTACAGATTATTACTGTTTCCATTTGCTGTAAAAGACCAAGCCAAGAGGTGGTTAAATAACCAACCTAAGGCTAGCATAAAGACATGGAAACAGCTGACAGAGAAATTCCTGAATCAATACTTTCCTCCAAAATGGATGACACAGCTAAGGCTGGACATCCAAGGCTTCAAACAAGGAGACAATGAATCTCTTTATGATGCCTGGGAGAGATACAGAGAGATGCTAAGAAAATGCCCCTCTGAAATATTTTCAGAGTGGGTTCAGTTAGACATCTTCTATTATGGGCTTGCAGAAAGAGCTCAGATGTCTCTAGACTACTCAGCTGGTGGATCTATCCACATGAGAAAGACAATTGAAGAAGCTCAAGAGCTCATTGATACAATTGCCAGAAATCAGCATCTGTACTTAAGCAGTGACCCTTCCATGAAAGAAGAGGCTAAAACAGTGACTACTAAACTCAGTCCTGCTGAACAAGCTACTGAATTCAATCAGCAATTAGATTTTCTAACAAAACAGTTAGCCAAATTCAAGGAGAGACTACAAGAGACAAGGATGGCTAATATAAATATGGAAGAACAATTAAAGCAAACAAAGCAGCAGCTGTCAAAACAAATAACAGAAGAATGCCAAGCAGTTCAATTAAGAAGTGGGAAAACATTAAATACCCCACCTCAAGGCAGCAGGAAGCCAAGAAATGAGCAAACTACCCAAATTCTATCTGAGGACAGTAAGAGCCCAGGGAAAAATAATTCTGGCGCTAAAACGCCAGAAATTGGGTGGAAGGCTGGCGCTGAACGCCCAAACCATGCTCAGGACTGGCGTTCAACGCCAGAAACAAGCAAGGAACTAGCATTGAACGCCCAAAGGAAGCACAGTTCTGGTGTTCAGACGCCAGGAACAGATGAGGAGTTGGCGTCTAACGCCACTCCAGCTTCCAACCCTGGCTTTCAAATGCCAGTGAGGGATCAGACACCTGCAAGTGCTGATAATAAATCCCTCAAGAAGGCTTCTCAACCTACCTCTGTAGGAAATAAACCTGTAGCAACTAAGGTTGAGGAATACAAAGCCAAGATGCCTTATCCTCAAAAACTCCGCAAAGAAGAGCAAGATAAGCAATTTGCCCACTTTGCAGACTATCTCAGGACTCTTGAAATAAAGATTCCGTTTGCAGAGGCACTTGAGCAAATACCCTCTTATGCCAAGTTCATAAAAGATATCTTGAGTCATAAGAAGGATTGGAGAGAAACTGAAAGGGTTCTCCTCACTGAAGAATGCATTGCAGTCATTCTGAAAAGCTTCCCAGAAAAGCTTAAAGATCCCGGGAGCTTTATGATACCATGCATATTAGAGGGTAACTGCACCAAGACAGCTCTATGTGATCTTGGGGCAAGCATCAACCTAATCCCTGCATCCACTATCAGAAAGCTTGGCTTGACTGAAGAGGTCAAACCAACCCGGATCTGTCTTCAACTTGCTGATGGCTCCATTAAATACCCATCAGGCATAATTGAGGACATGATTGTCAAGGTTGGGCCATTTGCCTTCCCTACTGACTTTGTAGTGCTGGAAATGGAGGAGCACAAGAGTGCAACTCTCATTCTAGGAAGACCATTCCTAGCAACTGGACGAATCCTCATTGACGTCCAAAAAGAGGAGATAACCCTGAGAGTCAATGAGGATGAGTTTAAGTTGAATGTTGTCAAAGCTATGCAACATCCAGACACATCAGACGACTGCCTAGGTGTTGATATTATTGACTCCCTGGTGGAAGAGGTCCATATGACTGAGAGTTTTGAATCAGAGCTAGAGGACATTTTAAAAGATGTTCAGCCTGATCTAGAGGAACCAGAGGAAATAAAAGAACCTCTGAAAACTCCTCAGGAAGAGGAGAAACCTCCTAAACCCGAGCTCAAACCACTACCACCATCCCTGAAATATGCATTTCTGGGAGAAGGTGACACTTTTCCTGTAATCATAAGCTCTGCTTTAGGGCCACAGGAAGAGAAAGCACTAATTCAGGTGCTAAGGACACACAAGACAGCTCTTGGGTGGTCCATAAGTGATCTTAAGGGCATTAGCCCAGCCAGATGCATGCACAAGATCCTATTGGAGGATGATGCTAAGCCAGTGGTTCAACGACAGAGGCGGCTAAATCCCGCCATGAAGGAGGTGGTGCAGAAAGAGGTCACTAAGTTACTAGAGGCTGGGATTATCTATCCTATTTCTGATAGCCCCTGGGTGAGCCCTGTCCATGTTGTCCCTAAGAAGGGAGGAATGACAGTGGTTCATAATGAAAAGAATGAACTGGTTCCTACAAGAACAGTTACAGGGTGGCGTATGTGTATTGACTACAGAAGGCTCAATACAGACACCAGGAAGGATCATTTTCCTTTACCATTCATAGACCAGATGCTAGAGAGACTAGCAGGTCATGAATATTACTGCTTTTTGGATGGCTATTCCGGTTAGAACCAAATTGCAGTAGATCCTCAGGACCAAGAGAAAACAGCATTCACATGTCCTTCTGGAGTGTTTGCCTACAGAAGGATGCCTTTTGGTCTGTGTAATGCACCTGCAACCTTTCAGAGGTGCATGCTCTCTATCTTCTCTGATATGGTAGAGAAGTTTCTGGAAGTCTTCATGGATGACTTTTCAGTATTTGGAGACTCATTCAGCTCCTGCCTTAACCATTTAGCACTTGTTCTGAAAAGATGTCAAGAGACCAACCTAGTTTTAAACTGGGAAAAATGTCACTTTATGGTGACTGAATGGATTGTCCTTGGGCATAAAATTTCAAACAAGGGAATAGAGGTGGATCAAGCTAAAGTTGAAGTAATTGAAAAATTACCACCACCTGCCAATGTTAAGGTAATCAGAAGCTTTCTGGGGCATGCATGATTCTATAGGAGGTTAATAAAGGATTTTTCAAAAATTGCAAAACCTCTGAGCAATCTGCTAGCTGCTGACACGCCATTTGTGTTTGACACAAAGTGTCTGCAGGCATTTGAGACCCTGAAAGCTAAGCTGGTCACAGCACCAGTTATTTCTGTACCAGACTGGACATTACCATTCGAACTAATGTGTGATGCCAGTGACCATACCATTGGTGCAGTATTGGGACAGAGGTATAACAAGCTTCTACATGTCATTTATTATGCTAGCAGTGTTTTAAATGATGCCCAGAAAAATTACACAACCACAGAAAAAGAATTACTTGTAGTGGTTTATGCCATTGACAAGTTTAGATCCTACTTAGTAGGATCAAAAGTGATTGTGTACACTGACCATGCTGCTCTTAAATATCTACTCACAAAGCAGGATTCAAAGCCCAGGCTCATAAGATGGGTGTTGCTTCTGCAAGAGTTTGATATAGAAATAAGAGACAGAAAAGGGACAGAGAATCAAGTAGCTGATCACCTGTCCCGGATAGAACCAGTAGCAGGAGCATCCCTCCCTCCTACTGAGATCTCTGAAACCTTTCCGGATGAGCAATTGTTCGCTATTCAGGAAGCTCTGTGGTTTGAGGACATTGCAAACTATAAGACACAAGGTTCTCCTTCTGTAACCATGGAGAGGAAGCATGAAAAGCTTCTCTCACTGCAAAGTCAACCAAAGCCCCCACAGTTAAACTCTAAGTTTGGTGTTGGGAGGTCCCAACCTTGCTCTGATTATCTGTGAGGCTCCATGAGAGCTCACTGTCAAGCTATTGACATTAAAGAAGCGCTTGTTGGGAGGCAACCCAATGTTATTTAATTATATCTATTTATTTTCCATTGCTATTTTATGTTTTCTTTAGGTTGATGATCATGTGAAGTCACAAAAACAAATGGAAAATAAAAAACAGAATGAAAAATAGCATGAAAAACAGCACACCCTGGAGGAAGATCATTCTAGTGTTTAAACGCCAGAAACAAGCATCTGTCTGGCGTTTAACGCCAGAAAAAAGCACCAACCTGGCGTTTAACGCCAGAAACAAGCATCAGTCTGGCGTTAAACGCCAGAAACAGGCTACATTTGGGCATTTAACGCCAGAAACAGGCAGCAGTCTGGCGTTAAATGCCAGGATTGCACAGTAAGGATATTTTGTACGCCTAATTGGAGCAGGGATGCTAAATCCTTGACCCCACTGGATCTGTGGACCCCACAGGATCCCCACCTACCTCACCATTCAAATTCAAACCATTTCCCCTCTCAAACCCACCCATTCACACACTTCCATCTCCTCCACCTTCTCCACCTATTTCTTCTTTTGCTCGAGGACGAGCAAACCTTCTAAGTTTGGTATGGTAAAAGCATTGCTTTTGTTTTTCCATAATTCAGTGGTAGAGCAATTGACTGCAGATCAAAGAGCTATGAGGAAAGAGCAACAAAGGCAAGGAAGAGACATAGAGGAGCTCAAGAGCACCATTGGTTCTTCAAGAAGAGGAAGACACCACCCTCATTAAGGTGGACCCATTCCTTAATCTCCTTGTTCTTATTTTCCTATTTTTTGTTTACTATGCTTCATGTTTAATTATGTTTGTGCCTTTACTATATGATCACTAGTACCTAAGTGTCTATGTCTTAAAGATATGAATGTCCTATGAATCCATCACCTTTCTTAAATGAAAATTGTTTTCTGAAAAAGAAAAAGAAGTACATGAATTTCGAATTTTAAAATAGTTTAATTATTTTGATGTGGTGGCAATACTTTTTGTTTTCTGAATGAATGCTTGAACAGTGCATATGTCTTTTGAATTTGTTGTTTATGAATATTAAAATTGTTGGCTCTTGAAAGAATGATGAAAAAGGAGAAATGTTATTTGATAATCTGAAAAATCATAAAAATGATTCTTGAAGCAAGAAAAAGCAGTGAAGAACAAAGCTTGCAGAGAAAAAAAATACGAAAAAAAAAGAGAGCAAGAAAAAGAAAAAGCAAGCAGAAAAAGCCAAAAGCTCTTTAAACCAAAAGGCAAGAGCAAAAAGCCAATAGCCCTTAAAACCAAAAGGCAAGGGTAATAAAAAGGATCTAAGGCTTTGAGCATCAGTGGATAGGAGGGCCTAAAGGAATAAAATCCTAGCCTTAGCGGCTAAACCAAGCTGTCCCTAACCATGTGCTTGTGGCGTGAAGGTGTCAAGTGAAAACTTGAGACTGAGCGGTTAAAGTCGAGGTCCAAAGCAAAAAACAGAGTGAGCTTAAGAACCATGGACACCTCTAATTGGGGACTTTAGCAAAGCTGAGTCACAATCTGAAAAGGTTCACCCAGTTATGTGTCTGTGGCATGTATGTATCCGGTGGTAATACTGGAAAACAGAGTGCTTAGGGCCACGGCCAAGACTCATAAAGTAGCTGTGTTCAAGAATCAACAGACTGAACTAAGAGAATCAATAATACTATCTAAATTCTGAGTTCTTATAGATGCCAATCATTCTGAACTTCAAAGGATAAAGTGAGATGCCAAAACTGTTCAGAAGCAAAAAGCTAATAGCCCCGCTCATCTAATTAACACTGATCTTCATATATGTTTTTGGAATTCATTGTATATTCTCTTCTTTTTATCCTACTTTATTTTTAGTTGCTTGGGGACAAGCAACAATTTAAGTTTGGTGTTGTGATGAGCGGATAATTTATACGCTTTTTGGCATTGTTTTTACTTAGTTTTTAGTATGATTTAATTGGTTTTTAGTATATTTTTATTCGTTTTTAATTAAAAATCACATTTCTGGACTTTACTATGAGTTTGTGTGTTTTTCTGTGATTTGAAGTATTTTCTGGCTGAAATTGAGGGAGCTGAGCAAAAATCTGATTCAGGCTGAAAAAGGACTGCTGATGCTGTTGGATTCTGACCTCCCTGCACTCAAAGTAGATTTTCTGGAGCTACAGAACTCCAAATGGCGCGCTCTCAATTGTGTTGGAAAATAGACATCCAAGGCTTTCCAGCAATATATAATAGTCCATACTTTGATCAATAATAGATGATGTAAACTAGCGTTCAACGCCAGTTCCATGTTGCAGTCTGGCGTCCAGCGCCAGAAACAAGTTACAAATAAAATTACTTCAAATAAAACTTAAAATTTTGGCAGCACCTCTAAAACTCGGACACTGTCACCCTTTTCGGGTCCCAACCAAATCAAACCAAACGCCTGTTAATCTTTCAAATCACTTCCAATAACAATTTTTACAACAACCACACCCAACCCAAGGAAATTGCAAAATCCAGAATCCAATCAACCAATCCTATAAATTGCAATCTAAATCAACCTCATTCAACAGCATCAATCAATAATTAAGAACTCTCAGTTTTCTCAAACAGTTTCAAACCAAACCGTTCATCAAACCCTATTCGAACCATTTCCAAAATAGTAAATTATTCTCAATAAACAAACCGTTTTCAAATATCAAGTCCTTTCCAAATTTGTTTTAAAATCAAATTCCGATATCAAATTGAGTTCGATATCAAATTAAATTTTAATACTAAATATTTTCTAAAATCAAATCGTTTCCAAAATTAAACTAAATGCCAATAATAAATCTCTTCCAATAATTCAAGGAAAACCACTTTAACAACATCAATCAACTAATCAAAATACCCAACTTTCTCAATCGATCAATCTATCAATTAAACTAATAATCTCATTCTTCAAAAATAACTCAATTCAATTCATAAGACTTACGAAATCACAAAAAATGTATCTCACGCATGAATATAGATTTATAACAACTCTGGAAAGTAAAACAAGTTTAAGGAAAAGCACCCCTACCTCGAATAATCAAAACCCATAGATCAAATACGTCAAAGAAACCTTTTTCCCTCGACTTGCACTCAATGGTAGCTGCATCCGCCGCTCTTTTTACTTCCACAACGACAGAAACGACTTTAATTTCAGCCATGCAATTACCGGAACTCGACCCTAGAACATCAACATCACAAAATTCTTAAAAATCTATAGCAGAACAATAGCAGTAAGGGTTTCAAGGCTAGAATAACTCACTGTGTCTAAAATGAAATGAGGTAACGGAGCGGTAGCAGCTCTGGCGGCTACCTCAAGTGACGGCGGCCCCCGTGTCTCTACTGACAGCAACTGAAATAGCCAAGCAGCGACAATAATGTTTTCGGAATTCAAGAGAATAGAAACCAAACTCAAAAACCTTACCGGTAGTGGCCCTCAACTACGGCAGCGCCATTTTCCAGCAACATAGGCTCGGCCATCCTCCTCCAACAGCGGCGACGGAGCACGCGGCGGTGACGGCGCGCAACTCGGCGACGGTGATGTGACGGCTCGCCTCCTTTCTCGCGTCGCACCGTCTCTGTCTCTCTCAATCTCAGCGTCGCTTTCCCTTTCTTCTTCGAGCTCGACGACATCAGACCCATGGTGGCGACGACAGCGAAGATGAACGGCGGCGCAAGTTTCCTCCTTCCTTCTCTGATCTGACAGCGACGAGCTCCACGGCAGTAACACAGGGCTTCGGCGACAGCAGCTTCTCCTTGTCGTGGTGCTTTTTTCCTCTCTCAACAGTGTCAATGGCGGCACGTGGATCTAATGGCGACGACGACATGCAGCTCGGCGACCGGCAGTGATGGTCCACAGACGGCGGGCTCGCGTCAAGGGCTCCTTCTCCCCTTCCTTAGTCGTAGCTTCCCCTCTTTTTTCTCTTTTTGATTTTCCGTGGGTGAGTGTGGCAGGGGCTTTGTGTGCTAGGAGTGAAGGTGGTGAATGTGAGGAGTGGCGGTGGAGGGTTAGGTTAGAAGGAATTAAGGTTTTGTGTTTTATTTTTAGGATTCGGGTTTAATTTGGGACAAATATGAAATTAGGGATTTTTGGACAAATTGAAGTTTTGTTAAATTTTAATAAAATTAAGAGATATTATATTAAATTAAATATAAAATGTCCATCTTTAAAATACCTTTTAATTACAAATTTATAAATTAGTTTTGATTAAATACTAATTAAATAAAAATTAGAGATAAATAAATTAATTCTCCTTTATTTATAAAATAAGATTAAAAATATAAATATTTAAAATTAAGGCATATAAAATATTCACTATTTTTCAATTATAAGAACTTTAAATAAAAAATAAAAATTTACTCAACTTTTATATAAAAATCTTTAAAATACAATCTTAAATAAATATAATGCATCGTAAATAATTAATTAATAACTTTTAAAAAATTAGAGATCTTACTGTCACGGCCTTGGACACACTCCAACGCTACCGTGCCGGCACTCGGACTTACTCAACCTCTTGAGTTAAGACCAAGTCAGCCACCCTCAATACTTAGCAAGAAAGCTAAGAATACAAGAGAACACAAGAGAAAGGAAGCTTTGGTGGAAGAACACTTTATTGCTCAAGTGTGGTTACAAATGATTCACACACCCAAACTCTAACTCTCACCCCTATTTATAGCCATCCACCTCCTCAATGGATGGTTAGGATTAAATCTAATCAACGGTCCAGATTAATCATCCAGAACCTTCTTTACAAATATCTATCCTACCACAACTCTCTAAATATTTCTAGATTATTCCATACCACTCTTTATACTTCTATATACATCTACACTCTTCTAGAATACTCTATGACCTTCCAGAGTCTTCTAGAACCTTCTAGGGTATTCCGGGACCTTCTAGGATATTCTAAAACGTTCCGAAACTATCTAGAGTATTCTCAAACACTCCAGAAAACTATTGATGAGCGGATAATTTATACGCTTTTTGACATTGTTTTTAGTATGTTTTTAGTAGAATCTAGTTACTTTTAGGGATGTTTTTAATAGATTTTATGTTAAATTCACATTTCTGGACTTTACTATGAGTTTGTGTGTTTTTCTGTGATTTTAGGTATTTTCTGACTGAAATTGAGGGACTTGAGCAAAAATCAGATTCAGAGGTTGAAGAAGGACTGCTGATGCTGTTGGATTCTGACCTCCCTGCACTCAAAGTGGATTTTCTGGAGCTACAGAACTCGAAATGGCGCGCTTCCAATTGCGTTGGAAAGTAGACATCCAGGGCTTTCCAGCAATATATAATAGTCCATACTTTGGCCAAGAATTGACGACGTAAGCTGGCGTTCAACGCCAGCTTTCTACCCAAATCTGGCGTCCAGCGCCAGAAAAGGATCCAAAACCAGAGTTGAACGCCCAAACTGGCACAAAAACTGGCGTTCAACTCCACAAATGGCCTCTGCACGTGCAACACTTAAGCTCAGCCCAAACACACACCAAGTGGGCCCCGGAAGTGGATTTATACATCAAATACTTACTCATGTAAACCCTAGTAGCTAGTTTATTATAAATAGGACCTCTTACTATTGTATTAGGCATCTTTGGATTACCTTATGATCCTTTGATCACGTTTTAGGGGGCTGGCCATCTCGGCCATGCCTGGACCTTCACTTATGTATTTTCATACGGTAGAGTTTCTACACTCCATAGATTAAGGTATGGAGCTCTGCTGTTCCTCAAAGATTAATGCAAAGTACTACTGTTTTCTATTCAATTCTTCTTATTTCTCTTCTAAGATATCCATTCGCACTCAAGAACGTGATGAAGGTGATGATTATGTGTGACGCTCATCATCCTTCTCCCTTATGAACGCGTGCCTGACAAACACTTCTGTTCTACATGAATTAAGCTAGAATGAGTATCTCTTAGATCTCCTAACCAGAATCTTCGTGGCGTAAGCTAGAATGATGGCGGCATTCAAGAGAATCCGGAAAGTCTAAACCTTGTCTGTGGTATTCCGAGTAGGATTCAATGATTGAATGACTGTGACGAGCTCCTAACTCGCGATTGCAGGGCGTTAGTGACAGACGCAAAAGGATAGTAAATCCTATTCCAGCATGATCGAGAACCGACAGATGAATAGCCGTGCCGTGACAGGGTGCGTGAGCATATTATTCACTGAGAGGATAAGATGAAGCCATTGACAAGGGTGATGCCTCCAGACGATTAGCCGTGCCGTGACAGGGTATTGGATCATTTTCCCGAGAGATGACCGAAAGTAGCCATTGACAGTGGTGATGTATCACATAAAGCCAGCCATGGAAAGGAGTAAGACTGACTGGATGAAGATAGCAGGAAAGCAGAAGTTCAGAGGAACGAAAAGCATCTCCATTCGCTTATCTGAAATTCTCACCAATGAATTACATAAGTATCTCTATCCCTATTTTATTATATAATATTCGAAAACACCATTATCACTTTATATCTGCCTGACTGAGATTTACAAGGTGACCATAGCTTGCTTCATACCAACAATCTCCGTGGGATTCGACCCTTACTCACGTAAGGTATTACTTGGACGACCCAGTGCACTTGCTGGTTAGTTGTATCGAAGTTGTGACAACTATGTATTGAGATCAGAGCACCAAGTTGCTCACGTGCCAGGAATAGTTTGAGCCTGGACATCACAATTTCGTGCACCAAGTTTTTGGCGCCGTTGCCGGGGATTGTTCGTGTTTGGACAACTGACGGTTCATCTTGTTGCTCAGATTAGGTAATTTTCTTTTTGTTTTATTTTCAAAAATTTTTCAAAAATCTTTCAAAATTTTCTCCTTTGTTTTCGAAAAAAAAAAATGTTTTCAAAAATAAATTATTCTATGGCTTCAGAATTTTTAAGAATGAATTCTAGTGTTTCATGAAGCATGTTGAAGCCTGGCTGGCTGTAAAGCCATGTCTCAATCCTTATACTCAAGAGAAGAGCTTCTTTATCTTTCTTAGCCAATTGGCTGTTGAATGTAAGGAATGTCAGGCGTGTCATGTCTGAGTTACATACTAAAGCTTGGCTGGCTATTAAGCCATGCCTGACCCTTTGATTGGAGCTTTAGAGCATAAGATTCCTGGAATTCATGTTAAAAATTTTGGAATCCTTATTTTTTCTTTTTCATATAATTTTTCGAAAAATATAAAATAAAAATCCAAAAAAATTTAGAAAATCATAAAAATCAAAAATATTTTTGTGCTCTTGTTTGAGTCTTGAGTCATATCATAAGTTTGGTGTCAATTGCATGTGTATCTTGCATTTTTCGAAAATTTCATGCATTCATGGTGTTCTTCATGATCTTCAAGTTGTTCTTGGTAAGTCTTCTTGTTTGATCTTGATGATTTTTTGTTTTGTGTCTTTTCATGTTTATCATATGCATTCTTGAATTCTTAGTGCGTAAGCATTAAAGAATTCTAAGTTTGGTGTCTTGCATGTTTTCTTTGCATTAAAATTTTTTCAAAATTGTGTCTATGATGTTCATCTTGACATTCATGGTGTTCTTGGTGTTCATCTTGACATTCATAGCATTCTTGCATGCATTCATTGTTTTGATCTAAAAATTTCATGCATTGCATAATTTTCATGTTTTTCATAAAAATTTCAAAAATCAAAAAAATATCTTTCCCTTTTTCTCTCATCAAATTCGAAAATTTGAGTTGACTTTTTCAAAAATTTAAAAAAAAAATCAAGTTATTTCTTATGAGTCAAATCAAATTTTCAATTTGAAAATCTTATCTTTTTCAAAATCTTTTTTCAAAAATCAAAGCTTTTTCAAAATTCTTAGTTATTTTCGAAAATTAAAAAAATATTTTTCAAAAATCTTTTTCTTATTTTTATACCAAATTTTCGAAAATAACATAAACAATTAATGTTTTGATTCAAAAATTTGAAGTTTGTTACTTGCTTGTTAAGAAAGATTCAAACTTTAAGTTCTAGAATCATATCTTGTGATTTCTTATGAATCAAGTCATTAATTGTGATTTTAAAAATCAAATCTTTTTCAAAACTAATTTCAATCATATCTTTTCAAAAATATCTACTTATCTTATCTTTTTCAAAAAATATCTTCTCAAAATATCTTTTCTAACTTCCTAACTTCTTATCTTTTCAAAATTTGTTTCAACTAACTAACTAACTTTTTGTTTGTTCCTTAACTTTTTCAAAACTACCTAACTAATTCTCTCTCTCTCATTTTTCGAAAATATCTTCCCCCTTTTTCAAAATTTCTTTTTAATTTATTAATTATTTTAATTTTTAAATCTTAATTTTCGAAAATTACTAACATTTTTCAAAAACTATTTTCAAAAATCACTAACTCTTTTTCAAAAAATTATTTTCGAAAATTCTCTTCTCTCTCATCTCCTTCTATTTTTTTTTATTTATTCATCTACTAACATCTCTCCCTCATTCAAAAAAGAAAAAAAAAAGGATCTCTATTATTATTATTTTTCTGTGCCTTCTTCTTTGTCATATGAGCAGGAGCAAGGACAAGAATATTCTTGTTGAAGCAGATCCAGAACCTGAAAGGACTCTGAATTACAACTAACCAGTAAGCACCTGTTAGGAATTTTCAAACAAGAAGAGGAGATGGCAGCCGAAAATAATAATAATGCAAGGAGGATGCTTGGTGACTTTACTGCACCTAATTCCAATTTACATGGAAGAAGCATCTCCATTCCTGCCATTGGAGCAAACAAATTTGAGCTGAAACCTTAATTAGTTTTTCTGATGCAGCAGAACTGCAAGTTTCATGGACTTCCATCTGAAGATCCTTTTCAGTTCTTAACTGAATTCTTGCAGATATGTGATACTGTTAAGACTAATGGAGTAGATCCTGAAGTCTACAGGCTCATGCTTTTCCCTTTTGCTGTAAGAGACAGAGCTAGATTATGGTTGGATTCTCAACCCAAAAACAGCCTGAACTCTTGGGATAAGCTGGTCACGGCTTTCTTAGCCAAGTACTTTCCTCCTCAAAAGCTGAGCAAGCTTAGAGCTGATGTTCAAACCTTCAGACAGAAAGAAGATGAATCCCTCTATGAAGCTTGGGAAAGATACAAACAGTTGACCAAAAAGTGTCCTTCTGACATGCTTTCAGAATGGACCATCCTGGATATATTCTATGATGGTTTTATCTGAGCTATCAAAGATGTCACTGGACACTTCTGCAGGTGGATCCATTCGCCTAAAGAAAACGCCTGCAGAAGCTCAAGAACTCATTGACATGGTTGCTAATAACCAGTTCATGTACACTTCTGAAAGGAATCCTGTGAGTAATGGGACGCCTATGAAGAAGGGAGTTCTTGAAGTTGATACTCTGAATGCCATATTGGCTCAGAATAAAATATTGACTCAGCAAGTCAATATGATCTCTCAGAGTCTGCATGGAATGCAAGCTGCATCCAACAGTACTCAAGAGGCTTCTTATGAAGAAGAAGCTTATGATCCTGAGAACCCTGCAATAGCAGAGGTGAATTACTTAGGTGAACCTTATGGAAACACCTATAACTCAACATGGAGAAATCATCCAAATTTCTCATGGAAGGATCAAAAGCCTCAACAAGGCTTTAATAATGGTGGAAGAAACAGGTTTAGCAATAGCAAGCCTTTTCCATCATCAACTCAGCAACAGACAGAGAACTCTGAACAAAATGCTTCTAATTTAGCAAACTTAGTCTCTGATCTATCTAAGGCCACTGTAAGTTTCATGAATGAAACAAGATCTTCTATTAGAAATCTGGAAGCACAAGTGGGCCAGCTGAGTAAAAGGATCACTGAAATCCCTCCTAGTACTCTCCCAAGCAATACAGAAGAGAATCCAAAAGGAGAGTGCAAGGCCATTGACATAAGCGCCATGGCCGAACCTGTGAGGAGAGGAGAGGACGTGAATCCCAAGGAGGAAGACCTCCTGGGACGTCCAGTGGTCAATAAGGAGCTTCCCTCTGAGGAACCAAAGGACTCTGAGGCTCATCTAGAGACCATAGAGATTCCATTGAACCTCCTTATGCCCTTCATGAGCTCTGATGAGTATTCCTCTTCTGAAGAGAATGAGGATGTTACTGAAGAGCAAACTGCCAAGTTTCTTGGTGCAATCATGAAGCTAAATGCCAAATTATTTGGCATTGATACTTGGGAAGTTGAACCTCCCTTGTTCATCAATGAACTAAGTGATCTGGATCAACTGACATTGCCTCAGAAGAGACAGGATCCTGGAAAGTTCATAATACCCTGTACCATAGGCACCATGATCTTTAAGGCTCTGTGTGACCTTGGTTCAGGAATAAACCTCATGCCCCTCTCTGTAATAGAGAAACTGGGAATCTATGGGGTGCAAGCTACTAAAATCTCATTAGAGATGGCAGACAGCTCTAGAAAACAGGCTTATGGACAAGTAGAGGACGTATTAGTAAAGGTTGAAGGCCTTTACATCCCTGCTGATTTCATAGTCCTGGATACTGGAAAGGAAGAGGATGAATCCATCATCCTAGGAAGACCTTTCCTGGCCACAGCAAGAGCTGTGATTAATGTTGACAGAGGTGAAATAATCCTTCAATGGAATGAGGACTCCCTTGTGTTTAAAACTCAAGGATCTCCCTCTGCAACCATGGAGAGGAAGCAGAAAAAGCTTCTCTCCAAGCAGAGTCAACCAGAGCCCCCACAGTCAAACTCTAAGTTTGGTGTTGGGAGGCCACAACCAAACTCTAAGTTTGGTGTTGAACTCCCATATCCAAACTCTAAGTTTGGTGTTGGAGAGTCTCAACAAAGCTCTGCACACCTGTGAGGCTCCATGAGAGCCCACTGTCAAGCTATTGACATTAAAGAAGCGCTTGTTGGGAGGCAACCCAATGTTTATTTATCTAACTATATTTTTCTTAGTTATGTGTCTTTATAGGTTCATGATCATGTGGAGTCACAAAATAAATAGAAAAATTGAAAACGGAATCAAAAACAACAGAAGAAAAATCACACCCTGGAGGAGCATCTGTCTGGCGTTCAAACGCCAGAACAGAGCATAGTTCTGGCGCTGAACGCCCAGAATGGGAGCATCCTGGCGCTGAACGCCCAGAACAAGCATGGTTCTGGCGTTCAATGCCAGAAATGGCAGCAAAGGGCGTTGAACGCCCAAAATGGGCACCAACCTGGCGCTGAACGCCCAGAGTTGTGTGCAAGGGCATTTTACATGCCTAAATTGGTGCAGGGATGTAAATGCCTTGACACCTCAGGATCTGTGGACCCCACAGGATCCCCACCTACCTCATCATCTCTCTTTCCATTCATGATCATCCCTTCTTTTTTTCCATTTACCACTCACATCCATACACCCACTACCTTCAAAAATTCAACATCTCTCTCCCACCCAATCCCACCCATATGGCCGAATACACACTCCCATCCATCTCCTCCATATCTTCTTCTTATTCTTCTATTCTTTCTTCTTTTGCTCGAGGGCGAGCAACATTCTAAGTTTGGTGTGGTAAAAGCATAGCTTTTTTGTTTTTTCCATAACCATTGATGGCACCTAAGGCCAGAGAAACCTCTAGAAAGAGGAAAGGGAAGACAAAAGCTTCCATCAAGGGTCTATAGCTCAGTGGTAGAACATTTGACTGCAAATCAAGATATCCCTGAGATACCTCAAGGGATACATTTTCTTCCACACAATTATTGGAAGCAACTAAGGGTGGAACATCAAGAGCACTCCATCATCCTTCATGAAATCAGAGAAGATCTAAAAGCACTGAAGGAGGAGCAACAAAGGCAAGGAAGAGACATAGAAGAGCTCAAGGACATCATTGATTCCTCAAGAAGGAAATGCCACCATCACTAAGGTGGATTCATTCCTTGTTCTTAATTCTTCTGTTTTTCGTTTTCTATGTTATGTGCTTATCTATGTTTGTGTCTTCATTACATGATCATTAGTAGTAATAACTATGTCTTAAAGCTATGAATGTCCTATGAATCCATCACCTCTCTTAAATGAAAAATGTTTTAATTCAAAAGAACAAGAAGTACATGAGTTTCGAAGTTATCCTTGAACTTAGCTTAATTATATTGATGTGGTGACAATGCTTCTTGTTTTCTGAATGTATGCTTGAACAGTGCATATGTCTTTTGAATTTGTTGTTTAAGAATGTTAAATATGTTGGCTCTTGAAAGAATGATGACTAGGAGACATGTTATTTGATAATCTGAAAAATCATAAAAATGATTCTTGATGCAAGAAAAAGCAGCAAAGAACAAAGCTTGCAGAAAAAAAAAATAGGCGAAAAAAAAATAGAAAGAAAAAGAAAAAGCAAGCAGAAAAAGCCAAAGCTCTTAAAACCAAGAGGCAAGAGCAAAAAGCCAATAACCCTTAAAACCAAAAGGCAAGGGCAATTAAAAAGGACCCCAAGGCTTTGAGCATCAGTGGATAGGAGGGCCTAAAGGAATAAAATCCTGGTCTAAGCGGCTAAACCAAGCTGTCCCTAACCATGTGCTTGTGGCGTGTAGGTGTCAAGTGAAAACTTGAGACTGAGCGGTTAAAGTCAAGGTCCAAAGCAAAAAAAAAAAAAAAAAAAAAAGAGTGTGCTTAAGAACCCTGGACACCTCTAATTGGGGACTTTAGCAAAGCTGAGTCACAATCTGAAAAGGTTCACCCAATTATGCGTCTGTGGCATTTATGTATCCGGTGGTAATACTGGAAAACAAAATGCTTAGGGCCACGGCCAAGACTCATAAAGAAGCTGTGTTCAAGAATCATCATACTAAACTAAGAGAGTCAATAACACTATTCGAAATCTGAAGTTCCTATAGATGCCAATCATTCTGAACCTCAATGGATAAAGTGAGATGCCAAAACTATTCAAGAGGCAAAAAGCTATAAGTCCCGCTCATATGATTGAAGCTCTGTTTCATTGATAGTTTGGAATTTATAGTATATTCTATTCTTTTTATCCTATTTTGATTTTCAGTTGCTTGGGGACAAGCAACAATTTAAGTTTGGTGTTGTGATGAGCGGATAATTTATACGCTTTTTGACATTGTTTTTAGTATGTTTTTAGTAGAATCTAGTTACTTTTAGGGATGTTTTTAATAGATTTTATGTTAAATTCACATTTCTGGACTTTACTATGAGTTTGGGTGTTTTTCTGTGATTTCAGGTATTTTCTGGCTGAAATTGAGGGACTTGAGCAAAAATCAGATTCAGAGGTTGAAGAAGGACTGCTGATGTTGTTGGATTCTGACCTCCCTGCACTCAAAGTGGATTTTCTGGAGCTAAAGAACTCGAAATGGCGCGCTTTCAATTGCGTTGGAAAGTAGACATCCAGGGCTTTCCAGAAATATATAATAGTCCATACTTTGGCCAAGAATTGATGACGTAAACTGGCGTTCAACGCCAGCTTTCTACCCAAATCTGGCGTCCAGCGCCAGAAAAGGATCCAAAACCAGAGTTGAACGCCCAAACTGGCACAAAAACTGGCGTTCAACTCCACAAATGGCCTCTGCACGTGCAACACTTAAGCTCAGCCCAAACACACACCAAGTGGGCCCCGGAAGTGGATTTATACATCAAATACTTACTCATGTAAACCCTAGTAGCTAGTTTATTATAAATAGGACCTCTTACTATTGTATTAGGCATCTTTGGATTACCTTATGATCCTTTGATCACGTTTTAGGGGGCTGGCCATCTCGGCCATGCCTGGACCTTCACTTATGTATTTTCATATGATAGAGTTTCTACACTCCATAGATTAAGGTGTGGAGCTCTGCTGTTCCTCAAAGATTAATGCAAAGTACTACTGTTTTCTATTCAATTCTTCTTATTTCTCTTCTAAGATATCCATTCGCACTCAAGAACGTGATGAAGGTGATGATTATGTGTGACGCTCATCATCCTTCTCCCTTATGAACGCGTGCCTGACAAACACTTCTGTTCTACATGAATTAAGCTAGAATGAGTATCTCTTAGATCTCCTAACCAGAATCTTCGTGGCGTAAGCTAGAATGATGGCGGCATTCAAGAGAATTCGGAAAGTCTAAACCTTGTCTGTGGTATTCCGAGTAGGATTCAATGATTGAATGACTGTGACGAGCTCCTAACTCGCGATTGCAGGGCGTTAGTGACAGACGCAAAAGGATAGTAAATCCTATTCCAGCATGATCGAGAACCGACAGATGAATAGCCGTGCCGTGACAGGGTGCATGAGCATATTATTCACTGAGAGGATAAGATGAAGCCATTGACAAGGGTGATGCCTCCAGACGATTAGCCGTGCCGTGACAGGGCATTGGATCATTTTCCTGAGAGATGACCGAAAGTAGCCATTGACAGTGGTGATGTATCACATAAAGCCAGCCATGGAAAGGAGTAAGACTGACTGGATGAAGATAGCAGGAAAGCAGAAGTTCAGAGGAACGAAAAGCATCTCCATTCGCTTATCTGAAATTCTCACCAATGAATTACATAAGTATCTCTATCCCTATTTTATTATATAATATTCGAAAACACCATTATCACTTTATATCTGCCTGACTGAGATTTACAAGGTGACCATAGCTTGCTTCATACCAACAATCTCCGTGGGATTCGACCCTTACTCACGTAAGGTATTACTTGGACGACCCAGTGCACTTGCTGGTTAGTTGTATCAAAGTTGTGACAACTATGTATTGAGATCAGAGCACCAAGTTGCTCACGTGCCAGGAATAGTTTGAGCCTGGACATCACAATTTCGTGCACCAACTATACAAACACTGTTAAATCTAACCTTCTAAAATTTATCGTGACATTCTCCCCCACCTAATGCGCAGACGTCCTCGTCGCGTTCTATTCATGATAGCGCTCTAGGTGTTCTTGGAATTGCCACAGATCTTCGCGAGTTTCCCATGGTCGCTCTGATGGAGGCAGAAATTCCAACAATCCGCTTGGTGTCTTGTTTTCAATCTTATCTTGTTGGCACACAAGACAAGTCTTCACATAGCTCTCCACTTCATCTCTCATTTGGGCCAATAATAAGAAGATTCAATGAGTGCCAAGGTCCTTCGCTGACCTTGTTGACCAGCCCACTTGGTGTCGTGGCATTCCCTCACTAATTTTCTTCTTAGATTTTTCCATTTAGGGACGTATAGTCTTCTCCCTTTAGTGTAGAGAAGGTCGTTTTCTAACCAAAATCTTTTGGTCTTACCTTCTCTAGCCAACTCCACCAACTTCTTAGCTAATGGATCGTGATGCAACCTTTCCTTGATGATATGCATAATATCTCCTTCAACCATAGAAATGGCCACTAACTCAGCCTTGCGACTCAGCGCATCTGCTACCACTTTAGTCTTGCCTGACTTGTATTCGAATTCGAAATCAAACTCAGCCAAGAAGTCTTGCCACCTAGCTTGTTTGGGGCTTAACTTCTTTTGAGTTTGGAAGTAGCTTGTAGCCACATTGTCTGTGTTGACGATGAAGTGTGAACCAAGCAAGTAGTGACGCCAAGTTCTCAGACAATGCACCACCGCGGTCATCTCCTTCTCTTGGACAGTGTATCGCCTCTCTGTATCATTCAACTTGCGACTCTCAAAGGCAATAGGATGTCTTTCTTGCATCAGAACTCCTCCAATAGCGTAGTCAGAAGCATCAGTGTGGACTTCAAACACCTTTGAGTAGTCGGGTAGTGCTAGTACTGGTCCTTCTGTGATAGCAGCCTTCAACTCATCAAAAGCCTTTTGACACTCCTATGACCATTCCCAAGAGTGGTTCTTCTTGAGAAGATCAGTTAATGGTGCAGCCTTGGCGGAGTATCCCTTGATAAACCTCAGATAGTAATTAGCCAACCCAAGGAATGACCTCAATTCAGATACCTTGTTTGGAGGTTCCCACTCTTTGATAGCCTTCACTTTTCCTTGATCCATGCAGAGAGTTCCATTTTTAATGATGTGTCCCAAGAAGTGGACTTCGTCCCTTGCAAAGGAACACTTTTCCTTCTTCACATATAGGTTATTCTCTCGCAAGATCTTGAACACGGTTCGTAAGTGTTCTACATGTTCCTCCAAAGTATTGCTATAGACAACAATGTCATCCAAGTAGACCACTACAAACCGATCAAGGTAAGGTCAAAAAATCTCGTTCATCAAGGTACAGAAGGTCACAGGAGCATTGGTCAAGCCAAAAGGCATCACCAACCACTCATACGATCCATACCTCGTGACACACGTGGTCTTAGGTTCATCACCATCGGCAATTCTCACTTGGTGATATCCTGACCTCAAATCTAGCTTTGAGAACCACTTAGCTCTACCAAGTTGATCAAACAAATCGGCTATCAAAGGAATGGGGTATTTGTTCTTGATGGTTACCTTGTTAAGTGCTCGATAGTCGATGCATAGTCTCAATGAACCATCATGCTTCTTTTGGAACAAGACTGGTGCGCCATAAGGTGCCTTCGATGGACGGATGAACCCAGCATCTAGCAAATCCTTGAGTTGCTTCTTCAACTCATCGAGTTCTGGCGGTGCCATCCTATAAGGTGTTGAGGCGGGCGGCTTTGCTCCTAACTCCAATTCAATCTTGTGGTCCACCTTCCTCCTAGGTGGTAGTTGTTTTGGCAACTCGGGAGCCATCACATCTTTATTTTCTTCAGGGACTTCCTTGATTTTGGGAGGAACGTCTTCTCTTTCGGATGTTGACTCCTCTTGTAATAGAGCCAAATATGTAGTCTCTCCCTTCTTGAACCCTTTCTTGAGTTGCATGGCAGACAGTATCGGCGGTCCGCCAACTTTAGAGACTGTAGGGACCATGCATGGAGACCCTTTCTCCATGACACATACTACGTCGTAGTATGGCATAGGTATTATATTTGCTTTTCTTTGCAAATCGAGTCCGATGACTATTTTAAAATCGTCCATGGGTGCTACTGAGAAATCCACAAGGCCCTTCCAAGAACCAAGAGTCATCTCAACCCCTTTTGCTACTCCCTTAAGGGGTTCACCCTTGGTATTCACGGGTTTGAACCAGCCATTCTTTTCGGTGATCTTCAACCCAAGCCTCTTTGCTTCATCAGGCGTGATGAAGTTGTGTGTAGTACCAGTGTCGATCATAGCCATGACGGGTTTTTCATTGATAAAGGCTTTGACATACATCAAGCCTTTCTTTTCTGTAGTGCTTGCCTCTTTGCCCTTCACAGCATTCATGTGTTGGATAAATCCAACACACTCAGTTACTTGAGTTTGAGCTTCTCGTTCCTCGGCGATAGATGCCAAAGTCCCTAGCTTGGGACAATCCTTCATTTGGTGTGGTCCCTTGCACACGAAGCATCCTCCTTTGGGCACGAAAGCCTTTTTCTTTTCTTCGTACTCTTTCTTTGAAGAGTATTTTCCTTCCTTCTTGGTTGAGAAACTCTTTCCCTTGTCTCCCCCACCTTTAGTAGAACTAGGCTTGGAGGATGACTTGGGTTTAGAGTCTCCCCTATGATACTCAATGAGTGATTCGGCCACCACGATGGCCTCATCGACATCCTTAACATTCCTTCTTTGTAGTTCTTGCTTTGCCTAAGGTTGGAGTCCATCAATGAAGAAGAACAATGCATCCTCTGATGCTAAGTTGGGGATTTGAAGCGTGAGAGTAGTGAACTCCTTTACGTAGTCGCTAATCGTACTCTTGTGCTTCAACTCCCTCAACTTCTTCCTTGCTTCATAAACCACATTCTCAGGAAAGAATTGTCTTTTCAACTCCCTTTTGAAATCTTTCCATGTGGCTATGTTGCAAGTACCCTTTTTCATATCTACGCACTTTCTCCTCCACCACAAAGTAGCATTATCAGAAAGGTAGAGAGCTGCAGTGCGTACCTTTATTGCTTCTTCGACCACCCCTTGACCTTCGAAGTACCTCTCCATTTGCCATAGGAAGTTCTCCACCTCGCGAGCGTCCCTTACGCCCTTGAACTCCTTTGGCTTGGGGAGATCAATCTTTGTCGTCTCCCTTATAATGGTTGGTCGAGATTTTACCTCCTCGAACCAAACTCAAACTTCCTCAAATAGCTTTAAGGAATTCTCAAGCTTCTCTTCGATTTGAAGCATGCTTTCTTTGAAAGCATCTAGTTCTCCTAACACGTGAGTCTCGAGGGTCACTGATGAGCGGATAATTTATACGCTTTTTGGCATTGTTTTTACTTAGTTTTTAGTATGATTTAATTGGTTTTTAGTATATTTTTATTAGTTTTTAATTAAAAATCACATTTCTAGACTTTACTATGAGTTTGTGTGTTTTTCTGTGATTTCAGGTATTTTCTGGCTGAAATTGAGAGAGCTGAGCAAAAATCTGATTCAGGCTGAAAAAGGACTGCTGATGTTGTTGGATTCTGACCTCCTTGCACTCAAAGTATATTTTCTGGAGCTACAGAACTCCAAATGGCGCGCTCTCAATTGCGTTGGAAAATAGACATTCAGGGCTTTCCAGAAATATATAATAGTCCATACTTTGATCAATGATAGACGATGTAAACTGGCGTTCAACGCCAGTTTCATGTTGCAGTCTGGCGTCCAGCGCCAGAAACAAGTTACAAGTTGGAGTTCAACGCCAGAAACAGGTTACAACCTGGCGTTGAACGCCCAAAAACAGCCCAGGCACGTGAAAAGCTTAAATCTTAGCCCCAGCACACACCAAGTGGGCCCCAGAAGTGGATTTCTGCGCTATCTATCATAGTTTACTCATTTTTCTTTAAACCTAGGTTACTAGTTTAGTATTTAAACGACTTTTAGAGATTTATTTTGTACCTCATAACATTTTTAGATCTGAATTTTGTACTCTTTGATGGCATGAGTCTCTAAACTTCATTGTTGGGGGTGAGGAGCTCTGCAGCGTCTTGATGAATTAATGCAATTATCTCTGTTTTCCATTCAAACACGCTTGTTCCTATCTAAGATGTTCATTCGCGCTTCACTATGAAGAAGGTGATGATCCGTGACACTCATCACCTTCCTTAATCCATGAACATGTGCCTGACAACCATCTCCGTTCTACATCAGATTGAATGAGTATCTCTTAGATTTCTTAATCAGAATCTTCGTGGTATAAGCTAGAATTGATGGCGGCATTCATGAGAATCCGGAAAGTCTAAACCTTGTCTGTGGTATTCCGAGTAGGATTCAAGGATTGAATGGTTGTGACGAGCTTCAAACTCGCGATTGTTGCGCGTAGTGACAGACGCAAAAGAATCAAGGGATTCTATTCCGACATGATCGAGAACCAACAGATGATTAGCCGTGCTGTGACAGAGCATTTGGACCATTTTCACTGAGAGGACGGGAAGTAGCCATTGACAACGGTGACACCTTACATACAGCTTGCCATGGAAGGAGCCTTGCGTGTGTGAAGAGGAGTACAAGAGAAAAACTGAAATAAAGAAGACAAAGTATCTCCAAAACCCCAACATATTCCCCATCATTGCACAATAAGTATTTATATTTATGCCCTTTAACTCTTTACAATTGAAGTTGAAAAACACTGTTGTTGGCCTCCTGACTAAGAATAATAAGATAACCATAGCTTGCTTCAAACCAACAATCTCCGTGGGATTCGACCCTTACTCACGTAAGGTATTACTTGGACGACCCAGTGCACTTGCTGGTTAGTGGTACTAGTTGTGAAAAGTGTGATTCACAATTCGTGCACCAGTCTCCTTATCATGTTCTATCCTTTGAAAACGCTCATCCATAGAGGATAGAACATTCTCCAACACAGAAACTCTCTCTTCTAGGAAGTTAGAGTCCTTACCTCTAGGCTCACTTGAAGAACGGATCTTCTTGCCTCCCCATTGAGAAGGAATAGCATTCCTTCCCCTTTGAGACTCAATATGCTCCATGGTGATACTAGAAGCCATACCCACAAATCACTTGTGCTCCCTCTCGAACCTTGCTCGGATACCAAATTGTCACGGCCTTGGACACACTCCAATGCTATCGTGCCGGCACTCGGACTTACTCAATCTCTTGAGCTAAGACCAAGTCAGCCTAACCCTCAATACTTAGCAAGAAAGCTAAGAATACAAGAGAACACAAGAGAAAAGAAGCTTTGGTGGAAGAACACTTTATTGCTCAAGTGTGGTTACAAATGATTCACACACCCAAACTCTAATTTTCACCCCTATTTATAGCCATCCACCTCCTCAATGGATGGTTAGGATTAAATCTAATCAACGGTCCAGATTAATCATCCAGAACCTTCTTTACAAATATCTATCCTACCACAACTCTCTAAATATTTCTAGATTATTCCATACCACTCTTTATACTTCTATATACATCTACACTCTTCTAGAATACTCTATAACCTTCCAGAGTCTTCTAGAACCTTCTAGGGTATTCCGGGACCTTCTGGGACATTCTAGAACGTTCCGGAACCATCTAGAGTATTCTCAAACACTCCAGAAAACTATATAAACACTATTAAATCTAACCTTCTAAAATTTACCATGACATTACGCTACAAAAGGTCTAAAGAACTCGGAAAACATTTATTATCAAATGACCAATTTACTAGAATAAGCACGTCGGGGAAGTGATATTTCTCACTAATAAGTAATGACATTTACCCGGCTATAGTTACGGTTTCAAGACAATGCCGTTAACAAGCTTAATTATTAGTAGAGACTAGAGAGCTATACCCTACGTTCTATACAACAAACATGTCACATCACAGTAGTGGTCACAAAAAAAAAATATGTATTCTCTCTATAAATTTTATTCTGTATCCGAGTAATTTCAATTTAACAGTTGAAACATAGTCACCATAATTTTAAGGGAGCCACACGTGTAAAATGTCTTTTTTTTTTTAAATATTTTTTAATAATTAAAATTTAATATATATATATAACTGATTAAACTGTGTTATTTTTATCAAGATTAGATCAGACAAATTAATTTGACCAAAAAATTGATAAACTAAATCTTGAACCGATCTAAATTAATATTTTTTATAAAAAATAACTATAATACCTTTATTATAGAAAATAACAAAATATTCTTATTATATATATTAATTTTGAGAATTCTAAATCCTAACCTTTCTATTCTCTCTAAGCTGTAATGTGGTGTATATATATATATATATATATATATATATATATATATATATATATATATATATATATATATATATATATATATATATATATATATATATATATATATATGAGTATTTTAGTCATTTGCTATAATAGAAGTATTATAGTTATTTTTTATAAAAAAAATATTAATTTTGATTGGTTTAAAATTTGGTTTTCGATTTTTTGGCCAAATCGGTTTGTTCGATCTAATTATAACAGAAATAATATGGTTTATTCGATTACATATATTAAATTTTAATTGTTAGAAAACATCTTAAAAAAAAAAAAGACGTTTTAGGCATCTTTATTTGAGTGACTCTCTAATTGTAATAGTGTTATATTAATTTAACTAAAAGAATTATTGTAAAGTATATTTTTGTTCTTTAAAATTTGTCAAAAATTTATTAATATTTTTAAATTTTATTTTGTTTTAATTTTTTTTTTAAATTTTTTATTTGCTATCCTTATTACTATTGTTTTTCTATAGATGCTGAATCTAGAGATCAACATAACAACATTTTGTTTTATTATAGTGAATATTATTTTAAATAAAATATGATTTCATAGATGACATAAATGTATTTGTAGAATGTAGTAATTTTAGGCATGACTTGCTAAATCAAGACTGTAAAAGTAGTAGTTTAGTTGCTAAATCAGAAGAGCAAGAAAGATCATATATATATTTTAGCCCTGGTTAGTTACAACAACATATATATAGGATTATTACATGAGTTCTAAGCTAGTTTAAGTGTAATTATTCAATTCAATTTGGTTTTGAATATAGGAAAAGATCATTCAGTTTAAAATTCTCTTGCTCTTTTTTTCTGAACTTAGCAGAATTACAATTGTAGTTTCTTATAATATTTACATGTTGGCAGATAATTCACGTATAAAAATTTTGATAGTATTTAAGAGGATATTTTTCGCATTTTAGAGGTAAAGAGCATAATGATAATTTTATCAGGTTTAATAATATGTATACTAGAAGAATTATACTATGTCGGTCTTAATTATCAAAGAGATCAATAGTTTGTCTCAGAAATCGTGGTGTTATAAGATTTATTAGGTTAAATTAAGATAACAAGAAGCTTAAGAGTGCTCTTCAAGTTCATGCACAAATTTAGCATTAATTTTTAAAATTATTTAGTCCATATTTTAATTTGATTTGTTGTTAAGATTTGTCAAAAGACTTAATTTGGTTTTAATTTGCCTAACAATAATTTTAGAATTTATAAATTTAAATCAAATCTAATCTAATCCAATGAAGTTATGAGATCAAATTTGATTTAAATTAGTTACCATATCTTTTAGAATCTTTAATTTAAATCAGGCTAATTTAAATTAATAGGACTTATTTGTTAGGGGTTTATTTAAATATTTTTTTGTGAGATAATTTAAACACTTTTGATGAATAAAAATCTCTGAGTTGCTTTATGCATGTTTTGTCTTATATGATCAAATGAGATAAGTGATTTGCTTTGCTTGTTGCATGAAGAAATTGAAAGATCCAGTTTAAGATCATTTTTAGTGTTCGTTCTCTCAATTTCAGTCCTTTGATCTAAGTTGTTAAGAACAAATTTTTTGAAAGTCTAATAGAAAAAGCTCATCCGATGACTTAGGTTGTTAAAAATAAATTTCTTAAACGTCTAGTAAAAAAATTTTTATCTGTTTGTCTGTATTTTTGTTATTTCTTTTCTTATCTTTTATATTTGTTCTTATTTTTTCCTTAGAAGTCTATTTTTTTTTCTAGTTTATATTTTCTTATCAAATTTTGTAATGAGTCGTCTAACAAAGCCACCAACATTTTATTAAGGGATTATAATTTAGCATTTTTATTATAATATAATAATATATATAGGGTTAAATTTTAAAATGATGATCTTTGTATTTTTATTTGAGTTTTAAATGGGACTCTAAAATTTTAAATTATCTCTATTTAGATTCAAATTTTCACTTTATAATTCATGTTAGATTATGTGTCAGTTAGTATCTGACCTATCGACATAGATAGTAGTGCCATGTGTCATAACAAGATTTGTCTATGCACTATAAAAAAAAAAAAGATCTATGGTCAATAATTAGTGAAAAGGGTGACCATAGATCTATGGTCACGGTTTTTAACCTATGGTCACGGTTTTTTACTGTGGCCTATTCTATCGTGGCCATAGACCTATGGTCATGATTTTTTTTTTATCTATGATCACGGTTTCTATGGTCACAGTTTTAGCGTTCAAATTCTAGCACTTTAGGCCACATTTTTTTTACCGTGGCTATAGGTTAATCTATGGTCACGCGTAAAAACCGTGACCATAGCCTAATCTATGGTCACAGTTTTGAGCGTGACCATAGCCTCTATAGTCACCCCGCTTAAAACCGTGACCATAGCCTTATCTATGGTCACAGTTTTTACCGTGGCCATAGTTTAGCTATGGTCACCCCTCCTTAAAACTGTGACCATAGCCTTATCTATGGTCACAGTTTTTCGCCGTGACCATAGCCTTATCTATGGCCACGGTTTAGCTTATCTATGGTCACTCTATTTTTAAATGATGATCATAGCCTGTTTTATTTTATGAGATTTAATTTTTTTAAAGCATAATCACATCCCAAAATAATGATAATCACAAAATAAATCTAAGAATTAGAAATTCAATAAATCTAAATCATAAAAGTTTCATTAAAAACTAAATATCCATTACAACACTAATCAAAATAGGGTGTAATTTATCCATTACATGTAATATCGGATAAAGTCTCTTATCAAAAGGTAAAGAACAGATCAAAATAATACATTTAGATAACCAAAATCATTATAAGACCCATCCCATTTTATATTTGTATAGAACATATATTTTCTTCACATCATGTCCTCCTGCTAGCAAAAGAAATAAACATATTAGAATAGAGCAAAAAAATTTTTGATGATACAATACAGTTGAGTAACGAATATGAAGCACAAGTTTAATAAAAGAAAAAAGATAAAAGAAAAATGCATTCCCTACATAGTTTTCTCCATCAAGATACAAGAACTTAAAACCTAATTGCATGATTGTAATTAAATTATCCCAACAGAAAAATGAAAAAAAAAAACCTGCATAAAGACTTTAATTTTTCTTCTCTTCTTTGTTGTACACACCCTAACCTTTGAAATGATAAAAGTGAAAAAAAAGGGAGAGAGAACATAGAATGATACCTTCACTTTCAGCAAGGTCAGGTTCTACTCCATTGACATGATGATGATCTCATATTCTCATTAGATTAAACCAAATAATGCCCAATTTTAAGCTCTTATATTTTGAATCACAGCAATGTACTATAAAAAATTAGTAAATCCACAAAAAAGGAAAAAAAGAAAATAATCAAGTTCAGATATATATATATATATATATATATATATATTATATATAAAGTTATGGTTGTGGTTGTGGTAATATGGTATTAAGCTATTTCTCTAGTAAACTACTCATTATTTTTCCTTTCTCTAGTAAAAAATATTGCAAAGACAATACAGAGGTTAAATTTGTTCAATAACAAAGATTATATGTGATACTCACGTGGGTTATTTCCTTGGTTCTCGAAGTTTATATCCCTTTTATCATGTTAGAATATAATTAGGATCAATTAGGACCAATTAGTATTATTTAGTATATTTGAATATTTATTATAGGAAATTACGTCTTTATTATTACGATTCTCTTAGTACCTATAAATATCCTTTTATATTGTATCATTCCAGACAATTCGAATAGACAACTTGAATACACTCAACAATATACCATCTTTTCTCCAGTTTAGTCTCTTGTTTCTAACATGGTATCAGAGTCATGGTATCCTCCTTGAAGAGCATAGGTTGTTTTCCTTGTGGTGAAATCACCATAGTTTTTGCATTTTTTTTCTATGCAATTTTTCTTTACCTTTTGTCACTCCTTTGATGCTTTTTCACCTCACCGACTAGCCTATTCTCTCCGTCTTGTATCTATTCGAGTCGAATGATCAAACACTAATGTCATCCGCTGTTTTTTTATTCTCATGAAGAAATCATATAATTTTTGCTCTCTTTCGCCAGTTCCGTCTGCGTTCTCTCGTGGCAGTTTCGTTTGCGTTCTCTCGTGGTAATTCCCTTCAGACAAGCGGCAGTTCCGTCTGCGCTTCCTTCAGACTAGCGGCAGTTCCGTTTGCGCTTCCTTCAGACAAGCGGCAGTTCCATCTACGCTTCCTTTCGACAGTTCCGTCTGCACCTGTTTTATCAGTTTATGCAGTTTTTTTTTCTCTTTATTTCGTTGTTTTAAATAAGTTTCAAACTTAAGTTGTCACTTGAGTTTGAGAGGGGATGCTAGAATATAATTAGGATCAATTAGGATCAATTAGTATTATTTAGTATATCTGAATATTTATTATAGGAGATTACGTCTTTATTATTACGATTCTCTTAGTACCTATAAATATCCTTTTATATTGTATCATTCCAGACAATTCGAATAGACAACTTGAATACACTCAATAATATACCATATTTTCTCCAGTTTAGTCTCTTTAGAATATAATTAGGATCAATTAGTATTATTTAGTATATCTGAATATTTATTATAGGAGATTACGTCTTTATTATTACGATTTTCTTAGTACCTATAAATATCCTTTTATATTGTATCATTCCAAACAATTCGAATAGACAACTTGAATACACTCAATAATATACCATCTTTTCTCCAGTTTAGTTTCTTGTTTCTAACACATCTCATGCATCTTGCCATTCCCTATGCTGCAGCGACAAATAAGTTAGCAGCCATGCCATACATGTTCAAAAGAAGTCAACAATGCACACAACAGCTCCAGCACCATTACCTCATCCTAGATGATGTTTGTTTGACCTGAAATTTAACAGGTTTCAATTTGTTAGCTGAATACATTCTCAAATATAGAATGGGCTTAGTACGTTATATATTTAAGCTATAATACCCAAAGAGAAAGTCTAGGGGGCCAGCAGATTTTGTGGTTTTTAGCCATCAATTAGCCATCACTGATATTTTTAATGGTGTGAGATTGCATCTAATGGTGTAAAATCATTCAATTTTCTTTTGATGGTTAAGTGCTGGCCAAAATTTAACAAAAGTGCTGGCCTCCTAGCACTCCTCATATCGAAATTTGGGTTCTTGGCTATCAAGTTCCTCGGTATACTTTGGGAATCAATACTTCAACATTAAGAAATAATATATACGCTCCATTCAAATATGTAAAAAGATTTTAAGGAAGATGAAAAAAAAAACCCAAGTAACTAATTCTAAATACTGCCAAAGTGCCAATGTCTCACTGTCACATATAACATAACGGTGTTTTTCCAAAGGTGTTATTGTGATGGCTCAACCTTAATCCTCTGTTCTGTGCGCTCTGCATTAGAACTTGCAGAGATGCTTACACCTATTTTGTAGTCTGACTCGTCAAGTTACAATCATTGGTGTTCTGCATAATTGGCATTGGATCATTTTGGTTAGATGTTGAAGCGGGATTCTCAGTTTCCGTAAGTCCTGCTGTTCCACAAGCATTTGGTCGTAAGGCTGGTGAGTTTGCAACAGGCTCTCCCGGATAAGAAAACATTGGAGCACGCGGCATAGTTGGAATTGGAAGTCCCTGGCTAGGCAGGCCAAACACTGGAGAAAACAATGGTGATTTTTCCAATAACAACATCTGATATGAATCAAAGTGAAATCAAATAAGAACAACCTAATAATAAGAAAAATATAATAATATGATTTAAATCTAATGGACACTAATGGGAATTATTTTAAATCTAAAATAGGTATAATAACAACAACCTAATAATGCTTTTTTTGTTGAAAAATTGTAATGTTGGTTTATAGCCACGCTTTTAAAGCATGGCAATAGCATTGAACCTTTCGTCACATTTTAAAGCATATCTAGTTTGGAACCTACTGCCACACTTTTAGATGTAAATTTATTGTCATACTTTTTGAATCGTGCCTAGATGTAAGTGCAATATGCATTGCTAAAAATCTTTTGCATCATTCTAGACTAAAGAATATACAAGTTAAGTATCAATGCATCATCATATTAGATATCATATTCAGAAAGAGCACATGTAACTCAAATTATTAAAATTGAACTTCAAATTGTTAATATATTTACAAAGCCTTTTGCTGAGAATGGATATGAGTTTTTTAAGTCTCTTGTGAACTTGATAAGTGCTTAAAACATACATTTTCTGAATGTGGAATCGACTAAGCATGACAGGGTGTTTAATTGTGCTAACCTAATTTTGTTTGAAACAAGTGAACCATTGATGCCTATCAAGTCTTTGGACTTGTCATCAATTAGTTTTAGAGGTCCTATAATAGGTTGTTCTAAAAAAACTCTTTCAGTTTAAGTATTTACATGGTTATATCATGGTAGTTATTTAAATCAATAAGATATATTTATGTTGAAAGTGTTATTTGAGGCACTTTAGATTGTCTGGTTGTTTCCAAGGTCTACAAAGGACTTCAGATTGAATTAGAGAGGAATATGAGGTATTACCGAAACATAACTAAACAAATCTTAGCAAGCATAAATTTTAAGGCATAAATATAAAGATCTAAGTATTCAAAAGAAGCACATATTAATGCATACTGATTTGAATAAAATGCTTATATCCAGTTCTCAAGAATACTTGAGAGTTCTACTATTAGAATAATTGTACCAATGATATTATTTGCATTGAGCCTCAGATTGTACCTCTCACAACCTGACAACTTTAGATATTATTTTCTTAAGCCTTCCAAGGACTTCAAAGAGACTTAGATTGAATCAAAACTCAATCTAAAAATCTTAGATATTCTACTGACCTTCTCATGCAAGACTTAGATTCGATACCGAAACAATCTAAGAACATTAGATATTATTGTTTCAAACCTTCTCAGGCTAAGAAGTAACTTGATTGGATATCCCATCAACCAAGAATCTTAGATATACTCCTGACTTTCCTAGGCAGGACATAGACCCTCAAGCTTTCCAGGCTAAGAAGCGACTTGTTTAGATGCACCGGCTACCAAGAATATTAGATATTCTCTTGACTTTCTTAAACAAGACTCAGACCAATTGTAACTTGACCTAAGAACTTTAAATATTTTTTTTCTCAAGCCTTCTTAGGACTAGAAAGACATTCTCAACTTCTAAAACTGAGTTGAGAAATACTTTCTAGACTCTGAGACTGTACTACGATGATACAATTATATACAGATAAGTCTTAGATATTCCCAAATGTTGATGAGTATTGAGATTTACAATAATGTAGGAATGTTGTGAAAATTTTCAACCTCACAACTTTGAGACACTAATCATATCCCATTCTTAGATATAGCCTAACAATAGTCAATATAAAACAAGGCTTTCTCAACTCACATAGTAGTAATCTACAACAGATATATAATAAAAATCTACATTGTAGTTGTCTTTACAAAGTTTTCATAAGTTTAAAACTTATGGAGTGAAAAAGAAAGGTTGCACCATGAGCAGATTTTTTAATATGGGGTTCTCTCTAAGATTTTTATCAACTTTAGAATATTTAGGAATTTGCTTATATTGTCTTGAGATAAATTGGAGCCTTTGAGAACCCTTTTTACTTATATCTTTATTCAGTTATAAGAAGAGTGATGTGCCTTTTACTTATGCAAGTCTTCTTTGCTACTTTTAGAAGTTTCGCAGTGTACTTTACACCAAATGAGATAAGAAGCTTCTTTAAAAGTGCTTGGCTCGTAGAGTAAGTTTGAATTCAAAAGTAGGACCAAAAAGCATCATTTCATAATGGGCAATTCTGATTTAATCGATTTACGCGCCTTCTTTTTTGAAACTTGAGACAAGACGACGAGTTTTTGATGTGTTCTATTTCCTTTGGAGGCAAACAAACCAGTTTCTAAGGTAGTTTGATTACATAACTTGTCTTTTAAGGTAGTCTGATTACATAAGCAAAGTTCTTTGGTGCATTGTCATATTTCATCAAATGTTAGATAACACATCAATGAATTTGTGAATTTATATTTGATTTTATTAATCATCAAAACTTAATATGAGATACATTGAAGCTAACATTTTCTTCAATTATATGCTTGCTGAGAACCTCTGAAACCAATATGAGAAGATATGTGACCAAATATGAACTTATGGTTGAGAAAGTTGAGTGCATCCAATTTTTAATTGACCGCAGACACTGTCTTTCATATTAACTCTCAAACATGTTTCAACCTTTTTGTACCCGTGGTAAATGTGATTCTTTAACTCTTGACCACGTCGTATTACTGCCCTCGCATGTTTTGGGTAAACTGTTGAAAACTAAGTTTTAAGGATCCACGAATTTATGTCTCGAAAATGAAAATCATTAATTTTTGGAGTTAAGTGTATCACTGCTAACTCACTTAACTCTCATCCCTTTGCCTATATAAGGTGTGCTGTATTTTGTTATTTTTCATCCATTTCTTTAAGCCTCACCCTTTGATGAACGTATAGTTCTAACAAATGACCATCTGAATGGGTTTTTCTTTGATCTTTGAAAGTGAATATATATTTCTCCTAATATATTAAATTATTAAACCCTTAGAGAGTTATTATGTCCCTTCAAGGATACATTCTTTCTTGTCATGCTTTCTTTATTTGAAGAAATCTCACCTAACATTTATCCCTCTACTTTAGTGTTAAGCTCTCTAATCACTTTGGATCATTCGATCTTATCCAGCTTGAATTTATCTTTCAATGGATGAAAAAATGATCAATAGGGATATCAAGGTATCTGTCATAGTTGAATTTAGAGAAGATCTTGAACTTTCACTAAATGAGTTCAAGTATTGTCTTAGATCCTTGACGCTCATGCCTCGAGTCAAAGATGGCTGATGATCCTCCCTTTTTTTATGATGACAAGTGTGGGAGAATTTGGGAAGATGAGAAGCTGGAAGTGAGCCATAGCCAATTGAAAAACTTCCCATTATCTCTTGAACTAGGAATTATTTCTTAAGTATTAAAAGTAAACTAGGTACCATCTGAATTTGAATAAGTTAAATTAAAAGAATATAACCTTAGAAGCTAACTTGAGTAACAATGACTGCCTTAGAAAGAGTCAAGCCATCTCAGAAGTTGAGTAGCTATCTTAGAAATAGACTTACACAAACCTGACTACATCAGAAGCCACATTTGCTACCTTAGAAACTCAATCATCCCACTTTCACATATGGAACCTATGAAATTGGGAAATCACTTACCTTAGAAAAAAATGTCTCTATTTCTAACATTCAAATTTAAAGCATATTCAAGAAGTTATGTTTTTTGGAGAAGCTTTCTCTCAACTAAAAGGTATAATACGAAGCTACCGTTCTTGGCAAAAGACACTGATACAAGTTAAAAGTGATTAACTTTCTTTACTACTTTAAAGAAGGTACAGATAGAAACGAGGATTTTCAGTGAATCCTTAATGCTATCTACCTATATAAAGCTGATCCAAACGCTTAAATGAGTAAGAAGAATCATTTGAGAACAAAGTGATGCTCTTTTCATATCTCTATTTTTCTTAGTTTATTTTTCTTCTTTATTCTTCTGTGTTAGAAGAATTTTCAGTTCTTTGAGTTATAATCTAGGCAGTTATTTGATTCATATCATTAGATTAGATTACATTCTTATAATTCTAAGATTTTTCTGTATTTAGTTGTATCATCCTAGTATAGTCTCAGAGAACCTACAAAAAATTTGTCAACTTAGTTATAGATTCTGCTGGTTCACCTTATGAGTCTCTAAACTTTACACACTTGATCATTTTGTGCTCCCTAATTCTTAGAAGGCTTAAGAAAAGAATATCTACGATTCTTATATTAAGTTTCGGTTTGATATGAGTCTTGTTTGAGAAGGCCAAGAAAATATCTAAGGTTCTTGGTAGCTATGGTATCCAATGGAGTCACTTCTTAGCCTAAGAAGGTTTGAAGCAATAATATCTAACGTTCTTAGGTTGGTGGGGCATCTTATTTGAGCCTTACTTAAGAAGATCAGTTGAATATAAAGTTCTTGACTAGTGGAGTATCCAATCGAGTCACATCGTAGTCTTAAGAATGCTTGAGAAAATACTATCAAAGGTTCTTAGGTTGAATTGCAGTGCAATCTAAGTCAAAAGTGTAGCTTGGGAAGAGTATCCAAATAATATCTTTGTACACTTATTTTATTAGTGAAACTCTCTAGTTATTTAATTAGTGACTAGATGTAGGCATTTTAAGTAAAACCAATATATATATATACTTGCAGTTATAATTCATTTATTGTTTAATAGTTTATTTAGAGAAATAATATTTTTATTTAAGTATCTAAGATATTTTAAAAACCAATTTAATAGTCTATCTAAAGTAAGTAAAATACCTTAAAAGATATTTTATAAATGTTATATCTTAGAATTTGTTTTCAATGAAATTAAAAGTTAAAGTAAGTTTGGAATCTGAACAAAATGACACATATTTTCGCTGCATATAAGTCAAGAACTTGATAAGTTTTTTAAGTTTATTTTCAGATAAAAATATTTAAAGCATGATTCAACTCTTTTTTTGTGCAATTTTCTCGAATTCAGCTGGTACTTTGTCCTTTGTCTCACCTTGTTTACTAGATAGGTACCTGGTACCTACCTACTTACCTCCTCGTGGGAGAAATCCCCTCTGTATGCATTCTTCTGAGAGTAAATCTCCACAGATACCTGTCTCATTAAGAAAAATCGTCATCCTTAGTTAGTCATGTTTTGCAATTCTTGTTTATTTTTGGTCTATTGAAAATATTTTTTGTTGCTAACAAAATTTGTTGTAATGTATTTTCTTTTATAAATACATATTTATTTTCACTATATATGTTATGTGTTCCATATTTACTTATTTTTTTTGCTTTTAAGAAACATTTTTGCTATTATTTTTAAATTTACGTCCATTGCAACAAAGATTCATGTTTACTTTGTCTTAGTGAATGAACATATTTGTTTGGTTTTGTAATTCCTATTTATTATTGCCTCTTGAAAATATTGCTAATGGTTAACAAGTTTTTCTACAATTTCTTTTAGTTATTTTTCGATTAAATTCATGTTGTTTTTTTCCAAGAGAGATTTATGTTTGTATTCATCTTTGTTTTATCTCAAAACATGTTTGTTTAGAGAAGCAATTTATTTGTAAGACGGTTGTTGGGCTTCCTTTGTGAAATGGATGGAGCCCATTTGTATCTGGCTCATATATATTTTTAGATATAGTATAAGAGCAAAAGTGTTGTACATGTAGCTTGACTGTTCTCAAAATTTAGAGAAATTTTAAAACAAAAATCACATTTTTTTAGAATAAACTCTTATTTCTATACCTAAAAAATAAAAACATTGACAAAATATTAGAAGTACCAAATATTAAATTTGTATTGAATCCAATAAATCTCGAAACTATCTCTTCTATCATCTTTAACCTCTAAAACTCTTATCTTTAACATGTCATATATTCTAAGCAGTGTTCCATAAAAAAATTTTGTTATCTCAACAATTTTGGTGTAATGACCCAACTCTTAGCACGTCATGACAAATGCTAATAGCATGGGTTACAAATTAGTCAACCTATGAAGTTTATACTCTTTATTAATATATATACGAATATGAGTCTGCCGCACTATCATAATTGGTTAAGTTATTGTGAAGCGATGTTGGTAAATGTAGTATATATAATTAAAACGTATAAAAGAATAGGCATACATTCATTAAACATATACATGCAGTAAAAAACTAAAAATAGATATGTCATACATAATGTTACTAGGGCTTAGTTTATACAGCAGTAAAGGGTACAACTGTCATAACCATCATATCAACCTAGATACCGTCATCTCAGTATAATAGTACATAATAAACATATATTACATACGACATCCCAAGTCTTACCCCATTCAAAAAGTTCCTAGTCTGGTACCTAGACTAAAAAGAAAAACAGTAAAGCTCTACCCCTCAAGAAAAGAACTAATAAAAGAAAGGGAAAAACACTCTAGCCTTTAGAGCATCATGTTAGGTCGGGTGTCATTAAAACGCATAACGTACGCTTGAGCTCCAACATTGATCGCTTGTGACCATGGATACCCTTGGATAAAGTGGGGTGGTTGGAAGGGATCACTGGAAACGCAACTCAGAGAGCGGGAGGTTGTATGGAACATCTGGGCGAAAGAACATTCTAAAAAGCATAAAGAGATAAGACGGTCGTGTGGAATGTACAGAGAGATATGCGGCTTAACTAGTTGAGTGTACTCCATACTCTCTACGAACGTCACCATCAGCTCTATTTGTAGAAACAGTGAAGGGAATGGGTGAGAACCTATAGTTCCCAGCAATATACTAACAAAAAAGGGGTCGGTTCGTCTACCTGTCCTAAGGTAACTTTCTTAGTCAAGGCAGTAACACATTTTACTATTCTGGCCCTAGGTCTTACAACATCAGTCTATCTATATCTACTACTATGGTTATCCTTGTATCAATCAAACAATAATAGCAGACAATCACAAACAAGTTACAGATAACAAGCATGGAGTATAATCACACGACAGAAATACAGAGAATATGCGACAACTAATATGATACATGTCTGTCCTAGATAAGCCATAAGCTCTGCGTCGATTGACTACCTACAACCTGAAGTTACTTAGGGCTAGGCCTAAATATGGCTTCCTAACTGCATACATTTAGCAAACGTGCCTCATAGATAAAACCACATACACTCAGGTAATCGGCAATCGTTACAAAGCTTAACACCATAATACACTCATAATTGGGATTAGTTAACAATCACAATCAGTGGGCTTTCCCACGTCAATCAAAGTACTAAACAAGCGAGACAAACCCTCAACTTTATCAGACATACATTCATTCATTTGTCCTTAACGCTTTTAATCATTACCATTCTGCTATAAGCTTTTAGGTGCCATTCATTAGTTCGTATTCTTTTTCATTCTTTAAGGGACCTTTTATCTTTAATCTCTTAAAACAAATTTTCAATTTATCCTTTCGTATTTTACAATATTCATTTTGTTTCAATCTTTTATTAAAATCACAATTATCTTCCTTAACACTCCAAATTATATCTTTATCCTAATATTTTTATATATGACTATTTTGCCCTTTAAGTTCCATAATTTACCATATTATTCTCATCATTTTTTAAAATGATATTTTTACCCCTTATGGCTCCAAAATGATCATTTTACCCTTAAATTTTTACAAAATGATCAATTTACCCTTGCCATATTTACACTATTATCCCTAATCATTATCATAATTATATTCTTATCCTTATATTTATCGCATTTTTAATTTTACTCCTATAATTCATCAAAGTTATAATTTTGCCAAAATTTTGTTTATATTTTTGGCCCAAATCTTTTACAAAATTATACTTTTATCCTTAAACTTTCTATATTTATATATTTAGCTCAAAATATTTCTTAATTACATTTTTATCCACTTTTTACACTAATTTATACTATGTTACCTATTTAGTCTCTACACTCTCCTCACTTCTATTTTCTAATTCTCTTTTTTGGTGCATCATTTATGATTTTATATTTTTTATAATCATAATTTTACCTCTATATTGCAATTTTAAGTTTTTTAGGTCTTTTCATGTTAGTTTTTCATTCTTTCCTTCACTTACCACTTATGAGTACATTCATAAAAGTTTTTCTTACTTGTTTTAAACTTTCATATATTTGTATTTTGACTCTAAGGACCTTAAACATATTCTTTAAAAAACATAGATGCTTCCAATTTCATTCATACATATTCCTTTTCAATACAATCAAATTTTATTCTAATCATTCATGTAACATTCAAACATCATCAAATACACTCTCAAACATTCAATTTCATCATTCAATATTTAATCACATAGTTAGGATTTATTAAGTCATATAAGAGGTATACACACTAAGTTAATTCTTACCTCAATTCTAAACTTTTAAAACATCTCTTGAAAGTTTTCTAACACCACTCCTTTCTATATAACAAACAAAATAATTTTATGGTTTAAAATTAAAGGCCTCATGGCCGAACATAAAGAAAAGAAGAAAAGAGAAAGATTTTCTCACCCTTGAAGTTTGAAACTTGGAGTATGGACTATGGACTCCTTGATACTCCTAAAATATGTTTCATGAATAAGGTGACGTCAAAAATAGTTCATGCTTCTTAGGCTTATATAGCCGAAATTTTGAAAGAGAAGAGGAAAGAAAATCTTCTCACCTTTTTAGTTTGAAAGTGTATTTTTTTACTTCTTGAGACTCCTAAATGTCATTTCCTAAATAAGGGAAAAAATAGATCATCCATAGTGTTTATGGCCGAACTTCTAATGAGAAAAAAAGAGAAGTTGGTATAAAGATGAAGAGAAAGAAAAGAAGAAGAGGTTGGTTGGAGTAGAATTTTAATTTGAACTTTCAACTTTAAGAAATTAAGTTTTAAAATTGTATAAACATAGAAGTGTTTCTCTTTATGATGGAGGGATAAGGATGAATGATAAACTTTTTGATCATATATTTTTTTATCAGATTTTTTTTTTTTGTTTCCCACGGTATCCCCCAACCCGGCAGGTCAAGGACTAATCCGTCGCGGTACTGAGCTCCATTTAAGGGTTTGCCGCTGGCCAATGGGTTGCTGCATGCACAAGGCGAGATTCGAACCCCCGACACTTGCTTAAGCGGACTAGTGAGATTTTTTTATCAGATGAAATAATTATTTTATTAGTGTAAATAACACTAATAATATATTATTTTAACTCTAAAATATTTCTAAAATATTTTAGTACAATTTATTAGAACAAAGAGTAGGACAATTTATTAGAACAAAGAGTACCAATAAAATTTCGTATTGGTTAAATTTGGACTCAATAATTATATATGGTCTAAAAATTTTTTTTACTATTCACTAATAAAATATTATTTTTGTAAATAGTAATTCCTAAATATATTTATTTGGGGAATGCTAGAGGGACAATGATTTTGTTGAACAATATGAATAACCACCAATCAAATAAAAACACACTACACCTCCAAATTAATCCTATAAATTTTAATATTAAAATAACCATCCGTACACTAGTAAAATAAACATCTGATATATCTATTATTTACATTTTTACCTATATTTTTCCTATTTATTTTAGATATGCTTCCGTCTCGTTAAAAGGAGTTAAATCGTGATATACGATTTTTAGAAATTTTCATTGTAGAAAATTCTATAAATCAATTTACCGAAAATGGGGTTATTACATTTGGTTTCAAACATAACAAAATACTAAAGTTTGGGGAATACATAATGTCCAAAATAGTCTGCTAAAATTTCTAGCATGAATCAAATCAATTCCTCACTTTTTTAAATGACCAAATTACTCATTGAAATTAAATTTTTCTATACACTGGCCCTTGAACAAAATTGACATTAACACAGTATTAATATATACTGCTAAATACCAACGTGACATCCCAATGAAAAGCAACGTCAACACGACATAATTATGTTCAAAATGGTGTCCGATTTTGATTGTTTAGAGTCATTTCAATCCTGCCATAATATAAAATGCTTACTCTCAATTTATATAACACTACTTTTTTTTCTTTTTTCTATTTATGCAAATTCATCTCTTCTGTCAATATAAAACCCTAACATCCAATTTAAAAAAGATGAATTTGCATGAACATGATAAATAAAGGAGAAGAGAACGTGAAGACAAATATGGTATTGTAAATTGGGGGTTAGGGTTTTATATTGGAAGATGAATTTAAATGAGTTCAAATCACTAAATTGAAATACTATTTTAAACATAGTTACGTGGTATCTATCCCACTTTACTGATATGGCATTGACACTTAATGGTATATGTAGTAACGTATTAATGTTACTTTGGGTTAATGACAGACGAAGATTTCCCAAATTTAATTTCAAAGAGACCAATTTAACTATTTATAAAGATAACATATTAATTTGGTTTGTGTTGAAAATTTCAGAAACTATTTTAGATATTATTTTATTTTGGCTATGAATATTTTTTCTTTGGTCATCACAATACATTTACACTACATGTGTGTTTGGATTGTGGTTGGCTAAACTATAGTTTAAATAAAAGTGATTTTATAGAATTAATTTTGGATAGAAGTAAGTTTGTGTCAACATGATTTATGTTTGGTAACTCTTTACTAAAATTAATTTTGATAAAATAAATATTATTTGGATAATATTAGTTAAAATCACTTTTAGATAGATAATTATTTAAAAGGACATGACATTAAATTATAATATTATTTTTTTATACATGTTTAATTTTTTTTTATACTTTTTTCTCATATGTTTTTTATATAGTATATTTTTAATATTTTTAGTACTCTTTTTTAGTACATTATAATTTTTAACTATTATTATTATTTATGGTTAATTTTTTTATTTAATTTATTTTATCTAATGAGATCAATAAATTCTATTATAAAAAAATAATAATAAATATAATACACAATATAATGTCAAATAAAAAATTAATAAAAAATATAAATAATAAATAATAAAAAAAAGAGTTCAGAGAGGAATAATAAAAATTTTATAAATAATACAATAACATGTATAAAGAATAAAGTTGGTAAAAGAAAAATAAATATTGAAGGTATTGACTAAAAACACGTTAGTGGAACGGAGAAATTAAAAATTATTGGTTCTTGTAAACGTGATTTTATGAACAAATCACTTCTGCGTTTGTAGAGAACAGAATTAGCCAAACAAAAAAGTGAAGCTTAGAAGCTCTAACGTGCTTTTTTCTTTTGTGTTACCAAACACACCATATTCATCAGCTATGAATTTCTTTTGGACTGGATAGTTTGGGTAACCTGAAAGAAAACATAATAGAGAAGGCCACATGGCCCAAGCCCAAACAGATATGGGTTACAAATGATTGGAGAGTTCATCATTATTACATTTACCCCCTTTTCTCGCATAGTAGTGTCTGTCTGTCATATCTATTTCTCGGACAGCCGCCTCTCAGCCACTGCTTCTGTACACCTCTGGACTCCAAAATTTCAACCTCAACTCAACCTCTTCTCTGACAGCAATAGCTTCAAAATTAAAACTTAAAACAACCTTTACTTCTTCTTCTTGATGTTTCTCCTTCTTATCTAATCCAATCCTCACCTGCAATTGCTTCAAGCTTTGGTAATATAGCTTTACAATTTGTGCTCTTTAAGAATTTTAGAGGCAATGAAATCCTCAACTGTTCTTTCTTGAAAAAGGTTTGATAACTTCGTGTATGTTTTTGTGGGACTCAGCAATCATGAGAGTGCGCTATGTTTCAGTTTTGTTCATTTCAGTTTCTTTTACTGAGTCCATGCCCCAACTTTTTTTGATTTTATATTTGGGCCCTTGAGCTCAAGGTTGACTTGTTGAATTGTGTGATAGATGCTGGCATTGGTTGAATTTCGCTGTGTTTCTTTCTTTATTATTTCATTGAAGCTTTGAATGGTATATATAGGACTTTTCATGAACTTTAGAAATGGTGCTCGAGAAGCCTTGAATGTTTTTATTTTCGAGCTGGGTCATGGTTATTTACATGTTTATGTGCCAAGCATAACCCTGCATGTGCTTTACTCTACTGGTTCTTGGTTTAGTGACATGGTTGTTTAGATTTCATTACAGGGAGAAAAAAATGGCTGGAAAATCGAACAAGACGAGGGGCAGGAAAGGGTCGCATAATGCTTCCAGTTCTTCCAATCATGCTGAACCGTCGGCCCAGTCTGATGTTCCTGCAAAGAATAATGTGGAAGGTCCTTCAGAATCTGCAAAAGCTGATGCTGCTGAAGTTCCTGCTGCCAGTGATTCAACTAATGCCAATCCTGAGGTGAAGGAAAATGATGCAGAAAATGATGGAAGCGAACTAAAGCAAGGTGAACCTAGTTAAAGATGTACTTTTGAAATGTTTCGTATTAAAGACTGCAAACTCATTTGTGGAGGCTTATATGGTAAGGCATTGAAGGGTAGGAGGCGCCAAAAAGTGTGCGCCTCAGCGTTAAGCTGTTAACATTAGCAAAAGGAAACAGTAATCAATGTGACTATTTTGTAGCTACTTTCCTTATAATTTAGTTAATCAAGCATATGGATAACTGGAAAATGTTAAATTCCGGTGTTCGATCAGCAAAACCGTAAGATGCTTGCTGATAAAAGACTCGAGGATCATAAAATAAATTTTCCCCCCATTTTAGCATCAAGATAGCTGGGCCCTTTTACCTCCATATAATGCTTTACTCACAATTTTACTACCAAAAATATTTCCAAGCATAACCTGAGTATTCCAAAATACATGCGGCGTCATTTTCGTTAATATGGTTGGTATTTAATTACAAAATAGATATACCTTAACATTTTATGTGGTATGTTTCTTCCTTCAACTACAGCTCATGTTTGTCAATAGCGGCATAGTATAGCATAGTGGCCAAGACTCACTCTTTCCTCACTATTTTTGTTGTGAGAGCTACCATAGTAGCCCCTTTCCTGTAAGACTAAAATAGCCCCTTTCCCACAAACTAAATTAGGTTCTAAAATTCATCCTGATGCCTTTTATGTAGCTGTCTGTTTTCAACTTTGATTTTCTTTTCATTGTTCTCTTTTCTTGTTTTTGGTTCCTGGTTCCACTTCCCCGCTTTTGGGTATATCCTGTACTTTTTTCTTATTCTCTTCAATCACTCCCCTGGTACTATTTCTCCCTCTAGCTATTGTTTAAAATTTAAGGTCAAATTATCTGGCTTTTGCAAACTTTCTTCTTGTGTTCATATAATTATATTAGACAAGACACGATTGCAATGTCTATGTGATCCTAGAGTTTATTTCCCCAGTTATTTGGTGATTACTTTGTTTCTAATATTTTGTGTTTTACATGATTTGAAACATTTTCTGCAGTTAGTTTTTGGTGATCACTTCATAACTAATATCCTTCTGACCTGATAGTGCAGGTGATCTTCACCTTTACCCTGTTACAGTCAAAGCACAAACTGGAGAGAAGCTTGAGCTTCAGGTAAGTTGGCTTCATCAATAAGCTATTATTTGTTATTATGTCTTACTGAGTGCAAGAGATGTGTTGTTTGTACTCATTTTGTCCAGTACATTGAGCTAGCACACACCTCTTGCTATTGGATGTGGTGTGTTGGGTCCAATGAGTTGGGCTTGACACCTGATCTAAGGGTAGATGAGTGTCTGTCGGCTTATTATACAAGACAAAATGAGTTCACAAAACATTTATCTTGTTCGAGATCTAATCTAATTATCTCAATTGGTTCTTGTCAGCATAAAAGTTAAGAGTCTGCTTTCGGATCATTTAACTTTTAAGATTTATTGTATGAAGTTTACAGCTTTGCAAGTCTATCTTTTTATTTTTTTTATATGGTGCAATTCTATTTTATTATAACCATAACAGGTTTCGTCTAAGTAGTTCGATTGATTTACAGTTGAATCCAGGTGATTCTGTTATGGATATTAGACAGTTCCTTCTTGATGCTTCAGAAACATGTTTTATTACATGCTATGACTTGCTGCTGCACACAAAGGACGGGTCCACCCACCACCTCGAAGATTATAACGAAATTTCTGAGGTAGCTGATATTACCACTGGAGATTGCACCTTGGAAATGGTTCCTGGTATATCAACGAACTTCCACTCTTGGAGCAATTATATACTTAGACTTAATTGCATTGCACTATAACACTTTGTCTTTACAGCGATATATGATGATAGATCTATAAGGGCTCATGTTCACCGAACTAGAGAGCTGCTTTCGCTTTCTAATGTCCATGCTTCACTATCCACATCACTTACCCTACAGAATGATATAGCACAAAATAAAGTTGCAAATTCAGGAGGTAAGAGAGTTCTCTTGCCCTTTGTAATATTTGGTATATTAGTTTGTTTAATTTGTGTCCTATTCAGTTACACTGTTTTGCATCTTCATATGTATCTAGATACTTCGAAACCTGAGGTTCCTGAGCTAGATGGACTTGGTTATATGGAGGATGTCTCTGGTTCATTGGGGAATTTGCTATCATCCCCATTGAAAGATATTAAATGCGTAGAGAGCATAGTATTTTCATCCTTTAACCCCCCTCCGAGCTATAGAAGGTACCTTGAGAAACATCCTCCTCATTAATATCATTTCATAGGCTTTTTCTCAACAAAATATCATTTCATTTCCTCATTTTTTATGGTGGAGTCTATGGTGCCTATGATTATGGTAGCAATGGTGAAGTGGTGTTAAAATGAAGTCACACTTTTTTACATTTTGGTAGCATTTTTTTTTATTTTTTAAAATAAAATGCGTTGTTAAATTTTAAAAAAGCGTTATTTTAATTTTAGCAACACTTTTAAGACACCATTGCCACTATAGCATAGGCACCATAGCATGCACCTTATTTTATATGCTTTTTAAAATGGCTGTTTTGCTATGCGCAGGCTTGTCGGAGATTTGATTTACTTAGATGTGGTAACTCTTGAGGGTAATAAATTTTGTATTACTGGGAGTACAAAACTTTTCTATGTCAATTCAAGCTCAGCAAACTCTCTTGATCCAAGGCCAAGTAAGGCCACTTTTGAAGCAACAACTCTTGTCGTACTCTTACAGAAGATTAGTTCCAAGTTCAAGAAAGGTAGTAAAGTGTACTTAAAGTTTCTCTAATTTGTTTTGGCAAGCTAAACTGATAACCATTTTATTTTTATTTTTTTAAAGCTTTCCGGGAAATATTGGACGGTAGAGCTGCTGCCCATCCTTTTGAAAATGTGCAATCTTTGTTGCCGCCTAATTCGTGGCTTGGGCCGTATCCCGTTCCTGGTAAGCGCTTGCTCTAGCTATTTGTTTTATCAGTATTATCTTTTCAATTCTTTCTATGGTTGTAATAGTCATCCCTCTTCTTTAGTGATAGTTGATATATTCTCCCCCATCTGTTGGTTTGGAGAGAAAATTGTTAAGTGAAGAGTCTTTATTTTATCACATCTAAAACTGGGTCCTGTTGGCTAGTTGGTTTTCATGCATTTTGAGATGCAAGCAAGGTCTTTAGCAAGTTGTGGGATATAATATCCCTTGATATTTTTCTCTATGAATGTATGGACATTTTTTGATATGTTATGAAGACCAAGAATAAGTGCCCGTGGAAATTTTGAAGACTTGGAATCTATGATGCTATTATTATGGTGCCTATGGTGGCTATTACTTGAAAAGTGTAGCAAAAATGATAAGAAATAACATTACCATATCACCTATTAGGCTTCAAAAGTTTAAAGAAGAAATTATCAAGTTATCTCAAATAATTAATCAAAAAATTATGATTTTACCTAATGTTAGTTCTAATGACATAGAATTTTTAAAATCAATACAAAATGATTTTATACAATATGTTTTATTTAATGAACTCAAGACCCTTAAAGAAACTATTTTTCTTGTGGAACTTAAAAAGATTGTCATCATAATAGTAATTTCTATATTGTAACCATACACTTGATTCTCAACTAAATACCATAGTTTGTTTACTTAAAGAAATATTAATGCATACATGTTATAAAAAGGATAAAGAAAAAATAGAAGAAAATTTAAATCATTAACTAATGAAATTGAGCAGTTATTTAAAAATTATTGTTCTGAAATTTTGGAAGCAGAACCAAATAATGAATTTTGAAAAAAAGAAAAAGAAAGAACAAATATAAAAAAAAGTATGATCAAATTCAAAAGTGTTGCATATACGTAAAAGAGAAATGCTCAAAGGCTATTAGAATTTATTGTTTTTGGCCATTACTTTTAGCCATCAACTCAATTCTTTTAGTCTAGTAATTCAACAACATACTTTTAGCCCACACTTTTAAACGTTGATGACTAACTGGTGGCAAAAAACAGTAAATTATGATGGCCCTCTAGCCTTTCTCAACTTAAAATAGTAAAAAAGTGCGATCTTTGGCACCATAGGCACCATATTACTAGGCATCATAGAAGCCACTTTTTATTGGATCAAACTCTTCTAAAGTGAGGAGATTAGTAAAGTGGGAAGTGAGGAGTTAATCATTCTTAAAATAAGATAGTGAAACTCACATATGATGGAAGTTACAAATCCAATGGTGACCCTTCACTTTACATTTTACCAATTTTCTCACTTTAGAGATCTTTGTTTGTCCCTTGTTATGAATTTAATTTTGATGCACGAAGTAGTGTTACCTGTGGATCCAATTATGTAATACCATGTAAGAAAAAATAACTATCGCATGAATAGTCATCCAAGAAAACGGATGTGATTGAACGACTCTTCTATTATATCAGGTTTTGCTAATGGGTGCCCTGGCCGCTCTATATGGAAGCCAAAAAGGAAAAAGAAAATGAAGTTATTGATGCATTCAAAACATACATAAAACTTTTACTTCTTTTTCTAAAATAATAAAACTTCCACTTTGAGCCTTTAAACAGTGTTGTTACTTGTTAGGGCATTCATTCGCAAACCGTTATTATTTTTCTCAATACGACGCAACTGCTTTTCAGTACATACTTCAGTAGTCTGACACATAGATCTTTGCAACATTTCAGTCATTAAATTAAATCGGAACAGCAAAAGGAATCAATTTTTTATCCTATTCTGGTAGCCTCTGATGGTCAATCTCTGTAATTCATTATGGATTCGAAACTTAAGTGATAATGAAGGATGATTGAGAAAATCAGCATGCTTTGAGTTATTGTAATAATAATTGATGCTAATTGTGTTTCTGTATATAAATTGGATTCATCTTCAGAATGACAGGAACTTATTAAGCTTATTTGCATCTTGAGCGATACCTCTTTTCTTCTCTTCTAGAAATTTATGGAAGATATCTTAATGTATTTTCTTTTTATTTCCTTTTGTTTAGACATCTCTTGTATTGACTCAGGTGTGAATAAAAATTCTGATGCCGGCTTGATATATTTGCAATGTCATTTTCTTTGCTTTCAGATCACAGACGTGACGCAGCTAGAGCTGAGAATGCCTTGACTCTTTTGTATGGCAGTGAGCCAATTGGTATGCAAAGAGACTGGAATGAGGAATTGCAATCTTGTAGAGAATTTCCTCATACAACTCCACAGGAGAGGTACCATTATTTTCAAATTCATAAATTGAAACCTTTAGAGTTCTGCATGTTTTATGTTGAGAATGACATAATCATCCGTTATCCTTGTTTCTTGGATGATTTTCCCATTACTGCAGGATATTACGGGATCGGGCACTTTATAAAGTGACATCAGACTTTGTTGATGCAGCCATCAATGGTGCTGTTGGAGTGATCAGTGGCTGCATTCCCCCAATAAACCCAACCGATCCAGAATGCTTTCACATGTTAGTGTTCTATAACTGTTCTGAAGCTTGAGCTATTTGCTACAGATATACTTCATTTCCTAAGTATCTTGGTTTCTCCTGCATTGTCCAGAATCTTGGTGTTGTAGTTTGTATGACTTTTTATTATCTCTCATGTTGCACCTTTCTCCACAGAATAGGTTGCTTTGTACCTGGAACTTGGAAAATATTCAGCTAATCAAGGTTATTTTTATTAATAGGTATGTGCACAACAACATATTCTTCAGTTTTGCTGTTGATGCTGACCTTGAGAAGCTGTCAAAGAAACATGTAGATGCTAGTTTGAAAGCATGTGGCACTGTGCAAAGTTCTGATAAATCGTCTTATAATCCACCTCTTGGAGAAAGTCGTCAGGTTCCCAATGGGGGGAAAGATGATGGTTCAGTTTCAGAAGAACTTGTTAATGGCACAGAAATCACTGCCGATGGTTCAACTGAAACTCAGTTGGCTGAGAGCGAACAGGCAACATATGCTTCTGCAAACAATGATTTGAAAGGGACCAAGGCTTACCAGGAAGCTGATGTCCCTGGGCTGTATAATCTTGCTATGGCTATAATTGACTACAGGGGCCATAGAGTGGTTGCTCAGGTGTGTAGTGAAGCACAAACTGGCCTATTGATAACTTTATCCGTTCTTTGAAATTATGATGAATTGTCAGAGGTTATAAGCATGACAAGACATTAATTTATATTGAATATATGGATATATGAATTTATGTTCAGTTTCTTCTGTATTTTTTTTTAAAGTCCCCATGCTCCATTGCATCAGTGACGTCTTGTTACCTGTTGTAGCATAGATGTTTGTAACATCTCAATATGACTGCTATTAGTATTGAGAAACCAATATGAAGGTTAGAATACTTCTAAGCTGAATGTGTTACCCTCGTAGGTGAAATAGTGGATTGGTTTAAGAATAAATTGATAAATGTTTTTGGAGTTCCTGATATAATCTATATGCTTCAATTTCTCAAATAATACTGTCTTTTATTTTCTTAAAAGAATGGCCAATACACACCTAATTAAGTGAACTCGTTAAATTGTTCAACTTTTCCAGAGATATTTGATGGATTTTGGACTTGAAGTCAGCTTCTTTGTCCTTTTAATTTGAAATAGATAAATCATTGTTCATAATTTAAATTGTGTTGTGATTGTGAAATTATATATTGTGCTGCAGAGTGTTTTACCAGGCATTCTTCAAGGGGACAAGTCAGACTCTCTCTTGTATGGCTCTGTTGACAATGGAAAGAAAATTTGCTGGAATGAAGAATTTCATTCTAAGGTAAGGAAGGTGGAACTTTAATTTAATTTAACGAGGCTGTCAACTTTAAGTTTTAAGTGTTACTGTCTAGAACCATGTGAGTGACCATGCCTCCTACTCCGGGGTAATACTTATTGTAAGAATATTTGTTTAAGCCGAAAATAACAGCTTTAACTTGTATTATACTATACTTTTATCTATAAATTGTAACCATATACTATTTTTCCTTCTGTACCACCTCTTGTAACTTAGCTTTTCTTATATTAGGTTGCAGATGCAGCCAAACGCCTTCATTTGAAGGAACATTCGGTCCTTGATGGATCTGGAAATGCTTTCAAATTAGCTGCGCCTGTGGAATGCAAGGGAATTGTTGGTGGCGATGACCGGTAGTTGCTCGAGTTATTGTTATTTTACAGTCTGTACACTGTTGATTACCTCCTTTCTGCGTAATTGTATATGCATTATAGTATAGGGGTGCTTTCGTACCACAGTGAAGATTTTGGTTTGAATATTGTGGATATATTTATTTGAATGAGATTTATTGTTTAAAAGTGTTATTGAATTCTGACATTAAATTATTGATTATAGTGTTCTAGTTTAATTGATCACATGTTCACAACTCGCATTTATGTTATCTATTGTCTATTGCACAACGTTCTTACCCTGATTCTGATCTCATTTTGTAAATTCTGTAACCAAATCAGGCATTATCTTCTTGATTTGTTGAGGGTGACTCCTCGGGATGCAAACTATACTGGACCTGGTTCTCGATTTTGTATCTTGAGACCAGAATTAATTACTGCCTATTGCCAGGTAAGCGAAATATTCTGACAACACCACTTCAGGATTTGTTATGAATACACAGTTTGACAGAACACTCTGTGTCAATAGGCCCAAGCAGTGGAGACATCAAAATCTAAGGAGACAACTTCTCAAGAGGCTTCTAACATGGCTGCAGATTCTGAAAATGCTGCTGAAGCTGACAAAGCGGTAAGTATTGTACTGTAAATAATCATCCTTAACTTTGTTTGTTTCTTCATCCCTTCCTGCATTTAAGGAAATATTGGCTCTTCTTTTCTGTATTCTTTAATTGTCTGATATGCAATGTATTTTGTTTTTAAGGTATCTTATCCATTATGACCTTGTGAATTAATCATTTTCAACTCTTTCGAAAAGAAGCTACTTGTTTCAACTTCATCTAGTGAGCATATCATTTTGTGATTTCTGCACTTGTTTGAACACTACTGCATGGTGGCCTACAGTTTTTATTTTTAGCTTCTGTGGAACTAAAGTATAATTAATATACATGACAACTTGAGTATTTAATTGACCATTGAATTATGTTTCTAGCAGAAAGGCTTAATGCTGGAATGGAAAACCATAAGCATTAATTTGATGCTTCTTGTTTACTTCATTTTCATTTTTAATAAAAAATGGTTATCTTGACAATATGATCCCTTTGACCTTGCATTTGTAGAAAACTGGTCATGTTTTATATATATGATTGGTTGACCAGTTGAACATTCTGAAACATTGGTGATAACAATATTCTGTTATTGCAACTCAGTATCATGTCAAATGATTTCATTAGTTACTCTAAGGTTTGTGGGGATTAATGATATTTTCATGCTGATTATGCTCCTCCAATAAAGCATGTATCAACTGTGGTTATTTGCTTTGATTGTTTCTGCAGGACATAACAAAGGAAGAGAAAACAGTGACTAAGGAAGAGAAAACGGGGGATGCCAAAGAGCTTGTTTCGGCATCTGATGAAGCTTCAGATTGTCGCGAGGAAATTGTTTTTAATCCTAACGTCTTCACTGAATTCAAATTGGCTGGGGAACCTGAGGTCTTTTTTCAGATCTCCTCTTGTTTATCTGTGCCCATTTATCTCCATGTAGCCTGGATGTTCTTTCCATGTGAGAATTTTATTGATATCCTGTAGCATTTACTTTATTTATGTGTATTTGTTCGTATTCTTCAGGAAATAGCAGCTGATGAGGATAATGTGAGGAAAGTTAGTCTATATCTTACTGATGTTGTGCTTCCTAAGTTTGTACAAGATCTATGCACACTTGAAGTTTCACCTATGGATGGCCAGACATTAACCGAAGCACTCCATGCTCATGGAATTAATGTTCGCTATATTGGCAAAGTAAGCTTGGTCAATATTGCTCTAAAAGTTTAGTTGATCCTATGGATCAAGTGCCATTTCTTTTTTGTGGTTTTCCTGATAGATGTTTAATTTGTCATTTGATAATTCATATGTTACTTTTTTTCGTGAAAGGTGGCTGGAGGTACTAAACATCTGCCTCATCTATGGGATCTTTGTAATAATGAAATTGTTGTGAGATCTGCAAAGCATGTTATCAAGGTAAAAAAACAATTTTGAGCTTCAGCATTTTGGTACCTGTTTTTTTCTACTTTCGGTTTTGATTTTAATAAGTTGGGAACAGTCATTGATCTTGCAATTCATGTTTGAACTGAACAGTCTGATTTTGAATTAGTAACCCCCGCCCCCGGGGGGGTTCTGGTCTCGACTATATCTAGATGTACTGTGAATCTGTATAGGTTGTGACTGCTTCATAGCTAGGGTTGCCAAAAATTATTCATAGTTCCAAAGTGCTTCCTAATTCAACACAATTTGAGTCAGAAAATGTTGGCGACTGTTTGGTTTCATTATTTTCTATTTTCATTCAGTCAAATGAGTCATTTTCCTGAATGAAGAGAAACTAGTCTAGAAATATACTAATGATCTACAGAAAGGTGAAAATATACTTTGGATAGATGTGGAAGAAAACAATATTATAAAGAATGTTTTCTAAATATGTAAGTTTCAAAAATTCGGATTTGATATATTCAGTGTTTCTTTTGAAATATTCCGGAGCGTATGTAATGGTTTGTTGGTAAATGCCATGAAACACGAATTAATTCACTTTTTTCTTTGCAAGGCTCCTGTATTCGTTTACTCATAGATTAGTTCAGTCATTTTCTTTTCCCAAAAAATTCAATGCTGCTTGCTCTGACTCTCCAATATAATAAGAGAATTAAATTTGTTTGCTGCAAGTTAAACCCAGCCTAATGTGCTTACAACTAGTGCGCTTTGCTGTTGTGTCGCACACAATTATGATTCAACTACTGCATCTTGAAAATTGAAACCAAATATCTTCACTTTTTTCTATATCTGAACAGAATATATTTTTATAGAACATTTTCTAAAATCGGAAAATATGAAATTGAAAATAAGTGGCAAAAAGTAGTAAATGTTTTTCATAAACCAATTGTACCCTTATTTGTTCTACTACTACTTTTTAGATGTCAGGGTTGGCCTGTCCTAAGTTATATCATTTTTCTTATAAGGGTCTGCAGATGACCCTTGATTTTGTTTCATGAATTCCAGTCCACGAGAAATGTGATAGACTTTATTTGATACTAATATGTAATATGTTGGTCATATTGCTCGCATTAAGCTGTATTTTAGAAATCATTTCACCTAATTCAGATTCACTGATAATCAAATGATATTAAACATTTTGCTTCCGAGATTTCATGACTTTTTCATTTCTTCTAATCATGTACTAATCGCAGGAATTGTTGAGAGAAACAGAGGATCATGATCTTGCATTGGCTGTATCTCATTTCTTGAACTGCCTATTTGGAAATTGTCAAGCATCCGGTGGAAAAGTTACTTCTAATGGTGCACAGTCCAAAACTCCCAAGAAGGCAAGTCCAGAATGGTTCACTTTTTAAGATAACTGGAGCTAAACTTTCCTAACTTGCTGTTCCTTGAGCCATGATTACTTTAATTAATTTGTGAACTCTGCTTTTGTCTTCATATGATGTACAAATCACTGTAAATTCCTGTCAAATCTTATACACTACAAAGTTTTTGGTGGATTAATTTCTAACTTTTAATTTTATATTTACAGGAACATGCTGGGCATCGATCTACAGGAAAGAAAGGGCAAGCACGATGGAAAGGCAGGACATCTTTGAGGAAGAGTCAACCTTTATACATGAATATGAGCTCTGAAGCCTTATGGTCAGAAATTCGAGAATTCGCAATGGTCAAATATGAGGTACCAATTATTTTTTAACGAAAAATTTAGTTGTTAACCATGACATTGGATTATTATTGGTTTTCTATGTGGTGTTTGCATAATAGGTCTGCATTCCGTTATAACCCTATATATAATCAATATGCTCTCTTCTTTAGCGGCGTACAAGGACATCTGTGTTTCTTTACTTCTTATCATATCATTACATCTATATATCTGTTACTTGAACTGTAATTTCAACTCAATTTGTTGCAGTTTGAGTTGCCAGAGGATGCAAGGTCACGCGTAAAGAAAATTTCTGTTCTACGTAATTTCTGTCAGAAGGTAAATGTACAATTAGTTATGGTTCATTCAATTCAGAGGTGAATTTGTCAGTGCCGTACATAACTTATGCTGAATATTCATTTCTGATCTTTCAATACTTCTAACACCATGAAGCTTTTGAAGAATTCGTTTCTGTTTTAATCTTTGCTTTCAAGCTGTGCTTCTTTGGTGATGCTGCTTTAACGAAAAGAAGCATATGATATGTTAGGATATCTTTTCCTTCATTTTTTCTGAAAATAGTATTAGATTTCCTATTACATACATTATTTTCATATTTTGGTGAAGTTATTTCGGTCTTTCTGTATTTGCTGAAGTTCTGCTGTGCATGCTTGCTGTTGCTGTCATATATATATAAATTGGTTGAATTAATAGAACTGTACTGTCACATTTTGCCATTCTATCTTAATGCTTATATACTTGCTACTTGAGTATGCGTCAGCATGTCTTAATAATACTTGGTTTTCAGGTTGGTATATCTGTTGCAGCTCGTAAATATGATCTTAATTCTGCAACGCCTTTCCAAACATCAGATGTCTTGGATCTCTGTCCAGTGGTCAAGCATTCAGTTCCCACCTGTTCTGAAGCCAAAGAACTAGTAGAAACAGGAAAGCTTCAATTAGCTGAGGTATCTAACGTTCTTTGTATAATATATATAATAAATGCCTTTTGAGCCATAGGAGCGAGCTAACAATTGAGGGATTTTTTGTAGTTTGTAGGAAGTTACAGGCTTATAGCTTTTATTAAGCTGAAGGTGTAATTTATTTGTTGGGTGAAGTTGCTATAAGGATGGAATTTACAGAAGAGGATAAGCCATCCTCACATAGATACCAAGAATATAACGAAGATCTAAAAAGTTTAACTATGTAGCAGTTCATGCGAATCCCTGTGAATATCAGCTAAGTGCCCATTTAAAAGACAATGTGCTGAGCACCAAAAGAAATCCACAAAGGATAATCCGTCCCAAATAAAATCGATAGAAAAAAGCATCATTGAAACCCTGGAGTACCTTCCAACCTAATACACAAAGGCACTACAAAAGCCCTGGATTTCTTCAAAATCTTTGCTTCTTTACATGATCCAAAACCTCTGAAATTACGTGAGTAGAAACTGATGTGGGTTTATAGGGTTAATCCTCAATTTGTTACAGATATCCAACTCGACTAATTCACAGAGATCTCACTGTGGAACATTCCAAACCACACATTTTGCAAATTTTAGAACGTGTAATTAGTGTTAATCCAATCAAAACCAGTGGTCCCATAAACCCAGATATTTTTAATAGATAGCTTTCTTCTTTAGCTTGTATCCTCATGATTAAGCTTTAAATCTTTGGGCATGTTTGTTACTGTAAAATAATTTAGTTTTACTTCAATATATTGGTCCCTCCTCCCTCTCCCCCCCACCCTGCCCCAATGCACCATAAAAGAGCCCCGAGGCTGAGTTTTTTCCAACAAAAATGAACTGTTGTTTGATTTTTCCTCTGATGCAGGGCATGCTCAGTGAAGCCTACACATCATTTTCAGAGGCATTCTCAATTCTACAACAGGCATGAAATTTCCATTTTCTTTTTTTGACTCCTCTCGGAATTATTTTGTGCATAAAAGAAATTTCCTTAAATGCACTGCAGGTTACTGGCCCTATGCATCGTGTGGTTGCCAACTGCTGTCGGTATGTCTATTTATTTCTAGTGGGTTTGCATGTTCTTAAAAATTCTTTATTTTAATGGCAGTTCTTGCAAAGGTATATTTGAGATAATAACCACAATCTTCAATTCTTCATTTCTTGCAAGGGTAAACTGAGATATGGACATATAATTATTCTCATGTTGAAATGAATCTGATAATAAAGTGTAATATTATACTTAATTTCCTCCAAGAACTCCTCTAGTAAGTAGTAACTGATATCAGTGAGGACTGAAGAATCAATGCCTAGGAAGCCATTATGTGATAAGATAAAACTCAAAATCGGATAGAAGAAAAACAGGCACAGTTTCTTCGAGAGATCTGTTACGTCTCTCGCAAAATCTCGTTCAGAAATTACTTACCTCTATCATTCTTCCCTCAACGTTTATATTTCCCACACACTGTCAATTCTTTCCTAACACACTGCTCTCCCTGTCTTTGGATATTAGTTATAGCTTTAAACCCTTCTTTAAACCCTTCTTTTGCGCCTTTTCCATATTTCTCACATGTTGTATTGTAAGATTGCCCAACACGTTATTTTTTGTTGTTGATGCCTTGTAAAGTTTAAGACTTATAGCAAACTTTGGATCTTCCATTTATAGGTTCAAATTTTTGTTGAAGCACATACATCTAGTGAATTTTCTCAATTAAATTATTGAATTTCAGGTATCTTGCCATGGTTTTATATCATGCTGGAGACATGGCTGGGGCTATAATGCAACAGCATAAAGAACTAATAATAAATGAACGTTGTCTTGGTTTGGATCATCCCGATACTGCACACAGGTATTCCCTGCTCTCAATCTTTTTGGTTAATCAATAATCAGTATAATGTTTTACTATTTCTGTATTTTTTCTGTCCTTGTATTTTTACATTATTTAACTAATTGAAATTACCAAAAGAATCCCCCCCCCCCCCAAAAACAAACCCTTTTACATTTCAAAAATTGAAAGTTAAAAGACAAGCGTCTAAACTGCCAACCCCCCCCCCTTTCTCTCTCCCGTTCCCCACAACAAAAAAAATTGTAATGGTTAAAATTGTTCACCTTGTTTTTATTTCATATATTTGACCATTTATTATAATTAAAATATTTTTTATTTTTATATAGAAAAAGACTTCAATTAAAGAGAATGTACAGAAGAGGACGAGACAGTTATCTTTTTATTATAGGTGTTCATGTATTTTGCTCTATAGTTTCCATGTGATTGGGATTCACAACCCTCCTCTTTTATGTGAGTTTGGTGTGTTTTTGCCCGATGATATTGTCCATTTAGGTAAATCAAAGGAAGATTTAGATGAGAAGTTGGATCTGACATGTTTTGGAAATACATGGTTTACGCATAAATCGCAATAAGACAAAAGTATATGGAGTGTAAGTTTAGTAAGGAAGAGGGAAATTTAAGAGATTTAAATATTTTGGTTATGTTATTCAAAATAATGGAGAAATAGAGAATGATGTAAACCATAGGATTTAAGTGGGTTGCTCAAAGTGGAGGAGTGATTCAGGCTTCATATACAATAAACGGTTAATTTCATTAGACAAGTTATATTGTATGGAATGGAGTGCTAGGTGGTAAATGGGGAGCATGAGCTTAAGCTTAGTGTGAGATGAGGATGTTTCTGAGTAAGTGGTTATACTGTTATGGACATAATAAGAAATCAGGTCAAGAGAGGAAAAAAATTAGAGCATTTCTTATTGTGGAAAAGATGGTGAAATCTCATTTTAGGAGGTTTGAACATGAGAGGAGAAGAGTAATAGAGCATTTGGCCAAAAGGGTAGATCGGATGGGGGATAAACCCATGGTTAGGTGCAAAGGTAAACCTAAGAAGACTCTGCATGAGGTGATCAAGAAAGATATAAACACAAATGTGCTTACTTTAGATATATATAATATCCATGTTGCTGGTCGTGCCTAGTAGGATATTGATAACTTCCTAATGCTGGATCGTTTTTTTTTTATTATTATTATTTTTTATTTTATTTTAGGAGTGTTTGGTCATGTGTATTTTTTTTGGGGGGGGGGGGGGGGAGGGGGGGTGGTATATCGCACATTATTGGACAGTTTGTTCATTGTTTTGTTAATATGGCAATATAGGAACACTTTTAATTACATGGAGATACAAGGTTGGGTATCTATGTAAAAATCTTGGACAATTACAGTGCATCAAGATTAAATAAATGTTAGTTGGATCTTAAAACCTTAAATATCTTCTCATGTTGGTTCAAGGTGTGCTCTCATTTTCCAAACACGAATATATGTATTATAAAACACGATCTAGGACATTTTTGATCGGTGATTGTTGTTGCAGTTATGGTAATATGGCTCTCTTCTATCATGGACTTAACCAGACAGAACTTGCTCTCCGCCATATGTCCCGAGCCTTGCTGTTATTAAGTTTGTCATCAGGGCCAGATCATCCAGATGTTGCAGCTACTTTTATCAATGTTGCAATGATGTATCAGGACATAGGAAAGATGAACACAGCTCTTCGATATCTGCAAGAAGCATTGAAGAAAAATGAGAGGCTTCTTGGTGAAGAACATATTCAAACTGCAGTTTGTTATCATGCTCTTGCCATTGCATTTAATTGTATGGGTGCTTTCAAGCTTTCTCACCAGGTATGTATAGCCTCAAAGTTGGTTTCTGTTGGTAACAGTAGGTGGTTAACTGATTTGCGCATTTGGTTTACAGCATGAGAAGAGAACATACGATATACTTGTCAAACAACTTGGTGAAGACGATTCAAGGACGCGTGACTCACAAAACTGGATGAACACATTCAAGATGCGTGAACTTCAGGTACAAAATATTTGTTCTCCAATTGGCTGAGAACTTTTATATTTCCGTATAATATCACTTTACTCGTAGTTCTTACCTAAAGAATTTGTTTCTCAAATCTCAAGTATCACTTCATTCTCTTTATGATTCACTTGTGACTTATTCTGACAGACAAATGCCCAAAAGCAGAAGGGTCAAGCTCTGAATGCAGCTTCAGCTCAGAAAGCTCTTGATATCTTAAAGGTACCACGTGTTCTTTCTATATAGCATAGACTTTTTGCAACCAACCTTGAGTAGCATGCATTTTGGTTGTTTAGTAATGAGGGAACAACCTTGTCGAAAAGGTTACACTCATCTCTTCCATTTCGTTGGCTTTTCCTTCTGTTACTTATAAATTTGAGTTTAATGTTGTGGATTCATATCATAGAACTTTTATCTCTTCAAGACAAAATGCATTGCTTTTTTTTTTTCTCCTGACAATCGGGATTATAATGACAGGCGCACCCTGATTTGCTACATGCATTCCAAGCTGCTGCTGTTGCTGGAGGATCTGGAAGTTCAGGTGCCTCTGCCAACAAGTCCCTAAATGCTGCAGTAATGGGTGAGGGTCTCCCAAGAGGAAGGGGAATCGATGAAAGGGCTGCGCGTGCAGCTGCAGAAGTCAGGAAGAAGGCTGCAGCAAAGGGTTTGCTATTACGACCACATGGTGTGCCAGTGCAAGCCATGCCACCCCTTACCCAACTTATGAACATTATAAATTCAGGCATGACCCCGGATAGCGGGGCAAGCGGTAACGCAGAGGGAGCAAATGAAACAAATGATGTTCCTTCAACCGATGCACTGGATGGCAAGAAAGACCAGTCACTGCCTAAGCCAGAAGCCCCTGTTGGATTAGGCAAGGGGTTGTCATCATTGGATGCCAAGAAACAAAAGCCAAAACCAAAGGCTGGCGCTTGAAATTTTGTAACATATATAAGCTTTCCCTTGTTTCGAGATTAGAAATTCTTTTTGAGCTGCTTGGGTTGACTAGTAACCTTTTTTTCCTGTGTTTTCACTCCCTTTTTCATATGGGCTCCGTATAAGGCATCCATGGAGATAGGTGAATGAAGGTGAGGTGCTTCTGATATCAGCACAATTTTTTTTCCTCCTTTTTCATCTGATTATTTAATGAGAATTTTCTAGTAAACTAAACGATTGGCATATATAGGGTAATAATTGTTTCATTTTGATGAAATTTCTTGTATTTGTAACCAAATTTGGTTGTCAATAGAAGTTAGACAAATTCAGTGCATAATACAAAATTTGTAGAAGATTTTGATGGCGGAATCTGTGGAAAAACAATATCTTGGGAAATGTTTATGCCCTTGGGAAATTGTAAAATCATGGTACATGTGCAACAAAAATTAGTTATCAAATTATTTATATAGAATATATGTGAAAATAAAAAAATATATATTTAAAATATCATAAAAAATATGTATTTAGACATAAATACATAGTGATTAATTTGGTTGATTATTTGTATACATCTAACATTTTGGATGTTGTAAATATCCTTTTATCCACTAAATGGCATAGACTTTCCATACTCAATTAAGAGGTTGCGGGTTCGAGTCTCTTATCTTTCCAAATATATCAATTTTTTGTTACATTTGATATATTAATACAATTTAATTTTAATCAAGAGGGTGATAATTATAAATTGGCAGTAAATATTGTGCATATTACATGAGACAAATGATCATTTCAAATTCAAGTATAAGATTTGAGTCAATTTTTTTTAGCAAAAGCATTAGATTTTTATTTTGGTTTTATGTTTATCATTTTAAAAATGCTAGACGTCCAAGTCTTTTTACCAACTAAATTGTTAAAAATAAAAACTTACTCATGTGCCACTCTCTCTTATTACGTTTATTCTCTTTCTTTTAACGAATAACGGCTTACTCTCGACACCTCGTTCTTCCTTTTTTATTTATTTTCCACTGTATTGTGCTGCATTTTTGATGCATTCTATTTAGAATTTTTTCAATCTATAATGCAATTCTTGTGAAATCGTATTTGAGTTTTCATTAAATATGCAAATCTTCAATGATAATGGAAAATCATAGTTTAGATGAGTTAAATTATTGTGAAAATTGGATGTTTCTTCAGCATTGAACGTAATCAAAGAAGTACAAATGACTTTTTAATAATTCTGACAAATTAATGTGATCTATTAGGGTATTAGATTCGATTACTTGTATTGTTGTTCTATGTTCAATTTTTTTGTGCTATTTGTATATATTTTTGTTCTTTTGTTCTAAATTCTAGTTATTTATGATGATATTAGTTTTCGTTAGTTGAGTTGTTCTATGACCAATTAATATTGTTCGATGATTCTGGTTTGTAAATGATTATGATTTTTGTCCCATATATGTGAATTTTTGTACTATGCTTAAATATTTCTGTGCTGCAACAAACCAAAATTTGTTTTTTATATGATTTTTACTGGTGTTACGATGGGTAACCGGAGATTAATGGGCTGGACGGTATTGGTTGGCCCAAACGTATGAGAAAGGAGGCCTGTAGATGGATTGACAATCCACGGGCTCCGTCTGACCTGTTCGTGAGAGGTGAGGGGGGTGGTACCTGCAAAGACACTCCGATGCCAAAGTCAGCAAAGGGAGCAAAACAGGTCTAGAGAGTATTGGGGCCTAGAGATACCTGAGGGATGTCAGTGTACTTATAGTGGTGAACCAATAACCACCGTTAAAGTAGTGCCACTTTTTTAGGGTGTTAACCGTTCCTTTATCTTAGGGAGGTTAAGATATGGCTCCTAGAAGTGGTTAGAGAGATTCTAGGGGCAGTTACTCATTCAAACGAGTGTTTATCTGCCAGCTAACTCTCGTCCCCGACTTCTTTAGAGTAAGTCGTGGTAGGAACCGACTTCCTGGGAGGAAGGTGGGTGAAATGCGGGGCTCATCCTTTTTGATTGGGCCTTTTATTTAGACCTGGGCCTTATCATTGGGTCAGGGTATGAACAGTGCCCCTACTCGAGCCCAATTTTTTAAGATTTGGGTTCGAGTATTCCACTCGGGGTTGTAGCCGACTTGTTGGGGGACCGACGTGATGGTCTAAAACCGACGTGACTTTTCGTGACCTTTTGGTTCTGACAGTTACGTCTAATCAAGCGTCGCGTCCGTTAGGGATGTGCGTAGGGATTGATGGTCTTGGTAACGGTGCGCCTTTATTAATGACTGCCCCGTTTTTACCATTGTGCCCCTAACGTACTTATAAATACATTCCCTCTCTTTCCTTGTTTCGTTTCTGCAATTTTTCAAATTTCCTCTTCATCTGTTCGTGCTGCACTCTTGTGTTCGAAGGCTTTTACTTCCTCCAACCCTCATTTTCAGATAAAGGTTAGTTTTTTCTCCTTCTGTAACATTCTTTTCTATTTTGCATGCCTTTATTTTGTAGATAGATAGGTTGGTTTGTAGACTTCCATTTAGTTCTGTATTCCCTCCCTTTAGAGACCGTGTTTTTTGATTTTCCTTTTCTTTTTCCCTTGTAGGTTTTTGTCACCTTTTTTAAGAAAAGAAAATGGCTTCCGTAGATGTTCTTTCTCAGTGGGTTGATGTCACGGTCCTAGGGGAGGAACCTTCGGTCGATACTGAGTTTATCACCCACCTTCGTACTCGCCATAGAATTTGTACTTCCGAGGAGGACGAGCCAAAGTATGAGTTGGTAGTCCCGGGTCCAGAAGACCGGGTTTGCTTCGGGAGGGCCAATGAAGCAGCCCCTCATTTTTTCTTTATGTATGAGTGTATGATCACCCGTTTGGGTGTTTTTCTTCCTTTTTCAAATTTTGAGATGTCTGTTTTGTATCACTGCCGAGTTGCCCCTACTCAACTTCACCCCAACTCTTGGGGTTTTTTGAAAATTTATCAACTTATTAGCCAGGCTTTGGAGTTCCCGACCTCTTTGAAGATTTTTTTCTATCTTTTTCATATGATCAAACCCTTTAGTGGGCTAAATAATAAGCAACAGTGGGTGTCTTTCCGAGCCATACAGGGCCAGAGAGTTTTCACCCTTTTTGACGAATCCTTCCATGACTTTAAGAATTATTTTTTCAAAGTGCAAGCCGTAGAGGGTCACCACCCCTTTTTTCTGGATGATACTTCTTCTCCTCGCTTTCCCCTGTACTGGTTGGAGGCCTCCCCCTATGAGAAATATGGTCTGGATGACCTAGACGAAGTGGAGGCGGCCGTTGTGGGGTTCCTCCGAGAAGTGTGGGGGAGGGCCCCATACCTGGACACTAAGAAATTCCTCCAAGGGTCTCCGACTTTTATCCAAGCGCAACTAGGTAGCTTTTGTTTTTCTAATTTACTTCCGACTTGTGATTTCTTGTACCGACTTGTTTGACTCTTAGTTACTTCTTGTCTTTGTAGAGATGGCGAAGAAGAATGCTCCGGAATCTTACCAGAGAGTTCAGGAGGCCAAAGCAAGGTCTCGAGCCAGGACTGGTGGCTCCAGGGCGGTTATCTCTCCTCCTCCTTCTCGGAACGTTGGGACTCCTTCCCAGCCCATTGTGATTTCTTCTTCAGCTCCCTTCGCTCGACCTTCTCCTGAGCCCGAGAGGAGGAAGCGCAAGACTTTAGAGTCTGGCTCTTCTTTTGAGGGTGAGGTTAAGGCGGATGCCCTTGCATTCGTCCGAAAGTACATCTACCCCCATGCTCATATGAGGATGGATGATATATCTGTTCGGAATCACCTTACCACTTTGGTTGAGGAGAGTCTCAGGGCGGCGGTTGTTTGTGGTAAACTCTTAGATATTTTTGAGAAGGCTCCTCTCAGCTCTTTGGGTTCAACCTCGAAGGTTGAGGAGCTGGAAGGAAGGCTTCTTGTATATCAAGAGCATGAGAGGGGGTTGAAGGAGGAGGTCGCCAAGCTGAGGGAGGAGAGAGATGGCCTTCGGGAGAGGGAGAGAAAGTTGCAAGCCCAATGCAACATGGAGGTGGGCTTGAGGAAAACAGCGCAGGACAGCTACCAAAGTTTATTTGAAGACCTTGTGTCTGTGAAGAATGATTTGCTGAATTCTCGGAAGGCATATACCGAGTTGGAGGACTCTATTTCCGAGGCTGCCGAGGAGGCTTGGAGGATCTTTAAGGAGCAAGTTGGAGTCATTGTTCCTGACTTGGATCTTTCTCCTTTGGATCCTGACAAAGTTGTCCTTGACGGTGCCATAGTTGATCCCCATGCTCCCATGATCGTTTCCGAGTCAGAATTGAAGACTCGGGGGCAGAGGATCATTGAGTCCCCTCCTCACTCAAAGGACGCTCCGAGTTCTTCAGCAGTTCCTCCGACTTCCTCTTCGTCTCCAATGGATGCCTCTCTCCCTGGTCCTGGTGGCGCTCTTCCTGACTTTGGTGGTGGTGATCCGTCTACTCCTCTTTCGAAAAAGTAATTTGTTGGCTATTTGGGAGCCCGGCCTGTGGGTCCCCCCTTTTTTAAACTTTTATTTGTGTTTGGTGGTGTTTGAACAATTTGCTTCTGGCCTTATAAGGCCGTAAACAAAATATTTAAAATACCCTTTTTTAATAAGGGTTTAAGTTAAAAATAAATACCCCTTCTTGGGTAAGGGTTTAATGTTAATAATAAATACCCTTTTTTGGGTAAGGGTTTAAGTTACCTTATTTCGTGCATGCTTTTTGATAGTGATTTTTCAAACCCCCTTGATCTTTTCTGAAAAATCTTTTCTTTGGCTTGTCTGTTTTTCTGAACCTTTTTGTTTTAAGGATTTTTAGGATAGTTTTCTAACTTTTTCCTGGGTTTTTTTCGATCTCTTTTGTTTATTCCTCGTACTCAATTTTGTTTTATTGAGTTTTTATGACTTAGGCTACTTTTGTGAGTCATTTTTATTTTACTCGGTTTCCTATCTCGACTTATGAGTCGGAATGTTTCCGAGTTTATCATGATCAACCTCTGTAACCTCTTTTACACCGACTTGTACCTCGTCGTTTTATCCTGACGACCATCTAGGTCGGTTCATGGGATTTTCACGTTTTGTCGAGCTTAAGTCGGCGCGTTTCGTCGAAAGAAAGAGAAAACAAAGAAGGAATTTATAAGAGATATTTGTAAGATGAAAAAGATCTTTATTAATTGGGGAGGTACCTTATTGCTACTAAGAGTTTTTGACAATCTATTTCCCTTAGCCTCTACTATGATGCCTCGTTAAAAACCCTTCTCCAGAAAAAACCCTTTGATTTTTGGGAAAAAATCATGAAGTTGGGAAAAGAGTACATCAGGGAGTAGAGTTCGCTTTTAACTGTAGTACCTTTTCATATTACAAGCATGCCACGACCTTGGTAACTCGGTTCCGTTCAGGTCGGTTACTTTATAATAACCTTTTCCTAAGACTTCATTGACTTTGTATGGTCCCTTCCAATTTGCAGCGAGTTTTCCTTCCCCTGATTTGTTGACTCCAATGTCGTTTCTGATCAAGACCAAGTCGTTCGGGGCGAATGCTCTTCGAATGACTTTTTTGTTGTACCTTATAGTCATCCTTTGCTTCAACGCTGCTTCTCTTATCTGGACTTCTTCTCGGACTTCGGGGAGCAGGTCGAGCTCCTCTTTGTGTCCCTGTATATTTCCGATCTCGTCATGGAGAATTACTCTTGGGCTTTGTTCGTTGACTTCTATAGGTATCATGGCTTCTACGCCATAGACTAGTCGGAAGGGCGTTTCTCCCGTGGCTGACTGGGGGGTTGTCCTGTAAGCCCATAGCACTTGTGGGAGCTCTTCGGCCCAGGCTCCTTTTGCATCTTGTAATCTTTTCTTCAATCCTGCCAGTATGACTTTGTTGGCTGCCTCGACTTGCCCATTGGCTTGCGGCTGCTCCACCAAGGTGAACTGGTGTTTGATTTTCATACTGGCTACTAGGCTTCTAAAGGTAGAGTCGGTGAACTGGGTTCCATTGTCTGTAGTAATGGAATAGGGTATCCCATATCTTGTGATGATATTTTTGTAGAGGAACCTCCGACTTCTTTGTGCGGTGATGGTGGCCAATGATTTTGCTTCTATCCATTTTGTGAAGTAATCTATTCCCACGATAAGGTATTTGACTTGTCCTGGCGCCTGGGGAAAAGGACCTAACAAATCCATTCCCCATTTCGCAAAGGGCCATGGAGAAGTGATGCTGATGAGCTCCTCCGGAGGAGCCACGTGGAAATTTGCATGCATTTGGCATGGTTGACATTTTTTCACAAATTCGGTCGCATCTTTCTGCAAGGTCGGCCAGTAGAACCCAGCTCGGATCACTTTCCTGGCTAATGACCTTGCTCCGAGATGATTTCCGCAGATCCCACTATGGACTTCCTCCAATACCTCGGTGGTTTTTGAGGTCGGTACGTACTTTAACAATGGTGTTGATATCCCCCTCATGTAGAGAATATTTTTCACCAAGGTGTAGTGTTGTGCTTCCCTCCGGATTTTCTTAGCCTCTTTTTCCTCTTTTGGGAGGATGTCGAATTTCATGTATTCGACCAAGGGGTTCATCCATCCGAGGCTTAATCCGACTACCTCAAGGACCTCTTGTTTGTCTTTCTCTTTTACTACGGAGGGTTCCTGGAGAGTTTCCTGGATCAGGCTTCTGTTATTCCCTCCTGGCTTGGTACTTGCTAACTTGGATAGGGCGTCTGCTCTGCTATTTAGATCCCGAGTTATGTGTTTGACATCGGTTTCTGCAAAGCGCCCAAGGTGTTCTAGAGTTTTTTCCAAGTACCTCTTCATATTTGGGTCCTTTGCCTGATACTCTCCACTTATCTGGGAGGTCACCACTTGCGAGTCGCTATATATCATCACCCTTGTAGCACCAACTTCTTCCGCCAGCTTCAATCCAGCAATCAAGGCTTCATACTCTGCCTGATTATTTGAAGCTGGGAATTCAAATTTGAGGAAAACCTCTATCTGGGTTCCTCTTTCATCCACCAATATTATGCCTGCGCCGCTTCCTGTTTTGTTTGAGGATCCATCTACATAGAGTTCCCATGTAGTTGGTTTTTCCTCTTGGTCTCCTGCGTATTCTGCAATGAAGTCGGTGAGGCACTGGGCTTTAATCGCCGTCCGAGTTTCATACTTCAAGTCGAACTCGGAGAGTTCTATTGCCCATTGAACCATTCTCCCCGCAACATCCGTCTTTTGGAGGATTTGCTTCATGGGTTGGTTCGTGCGGACTCTTATTGTGTGAGCTTGAAAGTAAGGTCGTAGCCTTCGTGAGGCTACTACTAAGGAGTAGGCAAACTTCTCTAGTTTGTGGTACCTTAGCTCAGGACCTTGTAGAACTTTACTGATGAAATATACTGGGTGCTGACCGGCCTCGTCTTCTCTTATCAGGGCCGATGAGACGGCCTTGTCTGCTACAGATAAGTATAGGACGAGGTCTTCTCCAGCTGTAGGTCGGGTCAGGATAGGAGGTTGGCTCAAGAATCTTTTGAACTCCTGGAACGCCTCCTCGCATTCAGGAGTCCATTCGAACTGACATCCCTTTCTCAATAAGGAGAACAGTGGAAGGGATTTTAGTGCTGATCCTGCCAAAAATCTAGAAAGGGCTGCAAGTCGGCCATTCAGTTGTTGGACCTCTCTTAAACAAGTCGGGCTTTTCATCTCCAGGATAGCTCTACACTTATCGGGATTTGCTTCGATCCCTCTTTGTGTCAGCATAAACCCTAGAAATTTTCCTGCTTCTACCGCGAAGGCACACTTTGCGGGATTTAGTCTCATCCCGTGTAACCTTATGGTGTCAAAGACTCGTGAGAAATCTGACAAGAGGTCGACTTCTTTTTCGGTTTTCACCAGCATGTCGTCGACGTATACTTCCATTAGGCTTCCAAGGTGAGAGGCGAACACCTTATTCATCAACCTCTGGTATGTGGCTCCTGCATTTTTCAATCCAAATGGCATGACCACGTAGCAGAAGTTAGCTCTGGGCGTGATGAATGACGTCTTCTCTTGGTCTGACTCATACATCGGGATTCGGTTATACCCCGAGTAGGCGTCCATGAACGACAAGTATTGATACCCCGAGCTGGAGTCTACTAGGGTGTCAATACTTGGCAGTGGATAAGGGTCCTTGGGACAGGCCTTATTTAAGTTGGTATAGTCGACACACATTCTCCATTTGCCATTTTGTTTTTTGACTAGCACTACATTTGCTAGCCATGTTGGGTACTTGACTTCTCTGATGAAACCGGCTTCCAGGAGCGCCTGTACTTGCTTTTCTACTATCAGGGCTCATTCTGGGCCGAGCTTGCGTCTTCTTTGTGTTGGGACCCCGGGTAGACCGAAAGCTTGTGGGACATGAGCTCAGGGTCTATCCCAGGCATGTCGGATGCCTTCCAGGCGAAGAGATCGGAGTTATCTCTTAGGAGCTTAGTCAACCCTTGTTTTAGGGTTTCCCCTAGGTTGGCTCCTATGTGAGTATTTTTCCCTTTTTCTTCGCCTACCTGTATCTCCTCGGTTTTTCCTCCCGGCTGTGGTCGCAGCTCTTTTCTGGCCTTTGCACCTCCGAACTCTATTGTGTGGACTTCTCGGCCCTTTCTTCTCAGGTTTAGGCTTTCATTGTAGCATTTCCTTGCCAATTTCTGGTCTCCTTTTACTGTTGCTATCCCCGCTGAGGTCGGGAATTTCATACAAAGGTGGAGAGTGGATACCACCGCTCCGAGTCGATTGAGGGTAGCTTTGCCGATTAAAGCATTATATGCTGACCCTACATCGATGACTATGAAGTCTATACTCAGAGTTTTTGATTTTTCCCCTTTTCCAAAAGTGGTGTGGAGGGGCAAAAATCCCAGTGGCTTTATTGGCGTGTCACCTAATCCGTACAAGGTGTTGGGGTAGGCTCTTAATTCTTTTTCATCCAACCCTAGCTTGTCGAAAGCGGGCTTGAAAAGAATGTCCGCTGAGCTTCCTTGGTCTACTAGGGTTCTATGGAGATGAGCATTTGCTAGGATCATAGTTATTACCACTGGATCATCGTGTCCAGGGATTATTCCTTGCCCATCTTCTTTTGTGAATGAAATGGTAGGGAGGTCGGATGACTCTCCTCTGACCTGATAGACTCTCTTGAGTTGCCTTTGCCAGAGGATTTGGTGAGTCCCCCTCCTGCGAACCCACCTGAGATCATATGGATATGTCTCTCCGGAGTCTGCGGTGGTGGGTCTCTTCTATCCATATCATCTCGCTTTCTCTTCCCATGACTGTCCGACCTTTCTATGAGATATCTGTCGAGCCGACCTTCTCTAGCCAGCTTTTCTATCACATTTTTAAGGTCGTAGCAGTCGTTTGTGGAATGACCATATACTTTATGGTACTCACAGTAGTCGCTGCGGCTCCCCCTTTTTTATTTTTAATGGGTCTGGGGGGTGGCAGCCTTTCAGTATTACAAATCTCTCTGTATACATCCACTATAGAGACCTTTAGAGGAGTATAAGAGTGATATTTCCTTGGTCTATCGAGGCCGAGTTCTTCCTTCTTCTTGGTTTCCCTCTCCCTATCTTTTGTTGAGGGAGGGTGCCCAGGTCGGCAACTTAGGTCTCTCAGCTTAGCATTTTCCTCCATGTTGATGTACTTTTCGGCTCTTTCCTGTACATCGCTTAGGGAGGTGGGGTGTCTTTTAGATATGGACTGTGAGAAGGGACCTTCTCTAAGCCCATTGACTAACCCCATTATGACTGCCTCTGTGGGCAGGTCTTGAATCTCTAAACATGCTTTGTTGAACCTTTCCATATAGGTTCGTAAGGATTCTCCGACCTCCTGCTTTATTCCCAGGAGGCTTGGCGCATGTTTCACTTTGTCTTTCTGGATAGACAACCTCACCAAAAACTTCCTTGAGAGGTCTTCAAAATTGGTTACCGACCTCGGGGGGAGGCTATCGAACCATTTCATCGCTGCTTTCGACAAGGCGGTCGGAAAAGCTTTGCAACGCGTTGCGTCGGAAGCATCAGCCAGATACATCCGACTTTTAAAGTTGCTCAAGTGATGTTTTGGATCTGTGGTTCCATCATAGAGGTCCATGTCGGGGCTTTTAATGTTTCTTGGAACCTTTGCCCTCATTATGTCCTCACTGAAAGGATCCTCCCCTCCTAGGGGCGACTCTTCTCTATCGTCACGGGAGTTCCGACCTCTGAGGGAGGATTCCAACTTTAAGAGTTTTTTCTCTAACTCTTTTCGTTGATCCATCTCCTCTCTTAGGTGTTTTTCTACCTCCCTTTGTCATTCCCGTTCCTGTTCTAGTTGTTCCAAGCGACTTTGATGGACATGAATTAATCCCATAAGTTCAGTTGCATGGGACTGTCCGTCCTTCTCTGATTCACGGCCTTCAGAGAAATTCACCTTCGGGGTTTTGACTCCGGAGGTACCCTCTATTTGTTGATCGTTGGTTTCCTGGCGGAGGGTTAGGTTCGTGTCGTTATTTTCGGTATCCAGATTCTCTTGTTCGGAATCTGTTTCTATATGACCCTCCTCAGGGGATCTGTCCGCCATCACTGGTTGATCTCTCGGGTCTCCGGCAACGGCGCCAATGTTATGATGGATAACCGGAGATTAATGGGCTGGACGGTATTGGTTGGCCCAAATGTATAAGAAAGGAGGCCTGTAGATGGATTGACGATCCACGGGCTCCGTCCGACCTGTTCGTGAGAGGTGAGGAGGGTGGTACCTGCAAAGACACTCCGATGCCAAAGTCAGCAAAGGGAGCAAAACAGGTCTAGAGAGTATTGGGGCCTAGAGATACCTGAGGGATGTCAGTGTACTTATAGTGGTGAACCAATAACCACCGTTGAAGTAGTGCCACTTTTTTAGGGTGTTAACCGTCCCTTTATCTTAAGGAGGTTAAGATATGGCTCCTAGAAGTGGTTAGAGAGATTCTAGGGGCAGTTACTCATTCAAACGAGTGTTTATCTGCCAGCTAACTCTCGTCCCCGACTTCTTTAGAGTAAGTCGTGGTAGGAACCGACTTCCTGGGAGGAAGGTGGGTGAAATGCGGGGCTCATCCTTTTGGATTGGGCCTTTTATTTAGACCTGGGCCTTATCATTGGGCCAGGGTATGAACAACTGGCTATGTCAAGATTAGTTTTTGTATGATATTGATGATAAATATGTGCCAAAGGTTGGAATATTTTTAACACTCTTGAAGAAGTTAGAAAATTCTATAAAAATTATGATAAAGATGTAAGTTTTTCTACCAAAATAAGAAACTCAAATAAGAGGGAAAATGAAATAAAAAACCAACTCATTACATGTAGTAGAAAAGAAAATAGAAAATCTGGTATACTTTGTTGTGAAGACAAATTGGATATCTATTGCAATGTGTCCTGCAAGAATCTATGTGCATATAGTAAACGATACTAGTCTTTGGGTTATTTTAAAAGTTGTTCTGAGTCATTCACATCAATGTCCCAATCAAGTTGAAATGCTTAAACAACAATGGGATCTTAGCCTACATGTTTGTCGGATAATTACGAATAATGATGAAGCTAGTATCAGACCAAGTAAACCATATCAAGCACTTTGCAGCAGTTGGTGGTCTCTGTGAATTAAATTTTATCGAAAAGGATGTTAGAAATTATATTAGTAGTTCGTAATGTTTCCAAAATAGATGATGTAAAAAAATTGGAAAAATACTTTTTGAGAATGAACAGAATTTTTTTATAAGCTTGAAGTTAATGTTGATAAGTCAATTAAAAATGTATTTTAGGCTGATGCAAGAAGTATGTCTTGTACTCTAGATATACCAATCCTCTAAACAGTTCTTCTAAGTCTTGTTCACAAAATCTACATTCATGGGTGAAAATTTATGCACCTTTCCACCTATGTAGCTCAATACTCTACCGGCATCTCTCACAAATCGGCCACCATAATGAAACAGAGGTACAACGAAAACAGACTGCATCATATTAACAATGCTTATTCACAATTCTATTAAAATCCATTCATAACAAAAAATTTCACAATATATTTTCATACACATTTTACAGTTAAAGACACATGCATTTCACTAACTATTAAACAAAAACCAAGATCATATTTTAACTCACTACCAACTCTGCATTTGCCCTAATCCCCATTGCTCCATGTCAAAAACTTGCTCACCAACGAACTACAATATATTACATGCAAATATTACATCATGCTACTATAAACTATTATTCGAAACCTAAGTGAACTACGCCATTGAATTTTTGTAAAATAAAAAAATGAAAAAATAACAAGCAGAAGAGGAACCATCACTCACCGTTGCGGTAAAATCACCTCGCCATGTAATCGTCATCGAGAGACACTTTGATAACAAGCCCACGATTGCACGTTGTCAATGTTGCAGAGAGTTTTTGGAGGGAACGCATACAAAGAGTTTTAGTGTGTTAGGGCAACTTGTAATTTGAAGGAGAAGAACAAGGATTTTTATGAAAACACACCTAAATCACATGACGCCGTTTTGGCTATTGTGCAGGGGTCGATAAGTCCCAAATACGGATGCACAAAATACACGTGGGCTAGCCACTGATATGTCAACATCTCACTGTTTGTCTTTCGATTGTAGGAGTTGTGATGGGTATTTGCAATGGAGGTTGAGAGCCACTTTGTTAATTTCAAATCATAGAGATGCATTTTGTCCATAACCCAAATGGTTAGCGACTGGAATAGACATTTACTCAAAAAATAAAAGAAATGGGAAAAATAGAATTAAGGTTCCAAGACAGGATTGAGTCGAATTGTAGTGTGATGAGTTAGATTGAGTGGTTGTTCTGGAAGGCAGTTGATTTCTCTTTATGGCTGGCGATTGTTGTCAGAGGTGAAACCAGAAACAAGCAGCGTTGATCGTTGGCCGTGCACCTGTTAGGTGCATGTCGGATAAGGTGTTGTGCCTGGATTTGGCTGCAAAGGTTTGGGAAGTAGTTTGGAAGAAGGAGAATCTATTCGCCGGTGTTGAAAGTGCGACATCCACAGCATTATATCTTGCAGACGCACTAGTATTTTCTAACCGAAGAATACAGAAAGAAATTTCAAATTATTCAAAGAAATATACGTTTATGTTATAAAATAAGGATTAGGGTTTGAGGGAAGGAAGAGACAGAATAGGAAGAATAATATGTAATTTTATTATTGATTGTCTACATTAGAGAACATGAGAGGGGTTATTTATAATCAAGGGTTCAACTCTTAGCCAAGGGTCCAACGTCTGGCTAGGGCATCCACAATAAATATATTTATAATACTCTCCCTTAGATGTCTCTAGTAGTAATAGTAGACTAGTGTCTTATTAAAAAAAAAAACTTACCAAAAAAAAATATAGTGAAGCAAAAAGAGTACACTATCTTGTAATACGTTAGGTAGCTGTCTCTTTAAAAACCTCACCAAGAAAAATCTAAAGTGGGATAAAAATCATGGTTAAGGAAAAGAGTATAGCCCGTATTACTCACTTGATATCTCTTAGTCGGCGTATTCCTATTTTGTATACTAGCTTCTCAAATGTTGAAGTAGGTAGTGCTTTAGTGAACATATCTGCTAAATTATTATTGAAACGAATTTGTTGAACGTCTATATCACCACTTTGTTGAAGATCATGAGAGTAGAAGAGCTTTGGTGAAATGTGCTTTGTTTTATCTTCTTTGATGTATCCTTCTTTTAGTTGATGTATGCAAGCAGAGTTATCTTCATGTATGACTCTTGATATTTTTTTTCACAGGTAACCCATACATATCTTGAACATGTTGAGTGATTGACCTAAACTAAACACATTCTCGAGTTGCTTCATGAATTGCTAATATTTCTACATGATTTGAGGATGTTGCAGCTATAGTTTGCTTTGTTGAGCGCCAAGATATAGCTATGCCTCCACATGTGAATAGATAACCTGTTTGTGATCTGCCTTTATTCGGATCAGAAAGAAAACCTGCATCTGCATAACCAACTAATTGAAACGTTGATTCGTTGAAGTAAAATAAACCCTTATCAACAGATCCTTGAAGATATCTTAATATATATTTAACACCATTCCAATGTCTTCGTATTGTTTTTCCCGCATTCTTCTCTAGTTGCAAGGTGGAAAGGTACACTCCTTCGATGTGAAAAGACACTCTTCTTCGTGAAACCTCCAGGAGAAGGTGGAAAGGCACTCTCCTTCGTTTATGATCCTCTTGGAGATGCGCAACCTAGAGACCAATGTCTGGGTTAGCTACCAGAAGTGTTGAGTTCTGGTAAAGTAACCAACACGTGAGCTCACGGCAATTGGATAGACATTCATCATATGCATATATGTACTTTGTTTGCTATGCATTAATTGGGAATGCCTAACTGATTATATTCTGCTAACTGTTGTAATTATTACTTGAACTACTTGTTTTCTACCTGTGCTTGCCTTGTCTGTTTGTTTGTCTATGAGAATTATCAGAGATGGAGGAACGGAAAAAAGGTGAAACAATTTAGTGTTTAAATTAAGTTTAAGTTAGGTTGAATAACCCTTAGAAGATCACCCCTCTCTATGGTTGCTGTTTAGTATTTTAAGCTTTATAACCTGAGTGTCGGCGTTCTAGGATTGCCTCTGGCATTCTCAGGGCCTTATATCTTATATGCGTGAACCTTTACCATCCTGAGAACCTCCGGTTCTCATTCCATACTGTGTTGTTGTTTTTCAGATGCAGATCGAGAGGCACCTCGCTAGGCGTCTGGAGCTTCTGCAGTGAAGTGGTTTCTTTTGGGGTTTCTTTTGATCTTTGATATATGTATATATAGATTCTCCTTTTATATACTTGTTTATTTTGTCCCTTCTAGAGGATTATGGAGAACTAGGATTTTGTTTATGTATTTCAAATTTTGTTTATGTTCTTTTAGAGGATGATCAGATGAATTCTCGATGATTTTTCTCATCATAATTGAACTCGGATGACCTAACCAGTCATGCCAAATTGTAAATATATTTGTATTTGTAAACTTCTGGTTTATTATGGCATGTGATTCTACATTGCTAATAGCGATGTAGTACAAACCTGAAGAAAGAGCGGGTAATTTTTCCAACACGCATTTTTCTCTTGATCTCATAGTTGTAATATAAAGATATTCGTTGTTTTCTTCTCATGTAGTTTCTACATGGTATCCATTTTGGCGGATATCTTTAAAACATAGCAAGTTTTTATGAGACTTACTTGATAGTAGTGCATTATTTATGAAGAACTTAGTTCCTTTAGGTAATACTATAGTAGCTCTTCCGAAGCCTGGAATCATTTTTGCACTACCTACAATCGTACTTACATTCACTGTCAGCAAGACATACTTCTTTGTTGTTGAATTTGAGCGAAGCATGAGAAATATCCATATCTTCATTACGAAAAATAAAAATTACCACTAATGAAAAAAATTCAAAAGAATTTAAAAGAAAACTTGAAATTACAATCAAAGGGAGAAAGGAAATAAAAAAAAAAAACTAGCTAAAAAAATGATCTAAAGTGAAAGATTTCTTGATTAATGTTCTTCTAAAAAGAAAATTGCATCATCCAAAATATGTCATTGCTTGGGCCACCAAAATCAAAGGTTAAGGAAGTCATCAAGGTCTGCATAGATATCATTGGTGGATTTCAACACCATTAGCTTCAACTTTATCTTTTTAAATAGTCAAATTGATCTCTTGTTTTTGCCCTTTCCTTTTGATAGAGTCTTGATATAGCTTGACAAAATGTTCAAGAGTACAACATGTACGCGACCAACAACGTTTTAATCTGCATCGATAGTAGCAATTTTTCACATTTTGTGAATTGTTGCTCGGAGCACACTTTTCATGTTTATATGGGTAGGAACCCTATTGTTCTATTTGCCATGCCCACGTCCACATCTATGGCCACGATTTTGACCAATATTTTTATTGTGATTTTTTTTATGTTCACAAAATGCTGCATTTACTTTAGGGAAAGCGGTTGAGCCAGTAGGACGGTCTTCATGGTTTTTCATTAATAATTTATTATTTTATTTTGCCAATAGGAGACAACCTATTAAATCAGAATACCTTTTGAAACCCTTTTCACGGTACTATTGTTACAACAGCACGTTGAAAGCATGGAATGTAGAATAAGTTTTTTCTATTAAATAGTCTTCATCTATGACATTTTGGCCACACAATTTTACTTGAGAACTTATTTTGAAAAGTGTAGAATTGTATTTACAGACTATTTTTTTTATATGTATATACCACACACAACAAGCTTTAAGCAACAATACAGTCTTTTGGTATTCATATCTCTCTTTCAAATTTGCCCATAGTTCTTGTGGGTCTTTAACAGTCAAGTATTCTACTTTTAACCTCTCATAGAGATGATGACGCAAAAAAATTAGTGCCTTAGCCTTATTTTCGCTTGACGATTGTACCTCTTTTTTCATGGTATCTCCAAGCTTTTTGGATATTAAGTGGGTTTTAGCATCAAGCGCCTTTCTAAATAATTTTTGCCGATTAAATTAAGAGTGGCGAATTCAAGTTTTTGCAAATTTCACATGATAGTTCTATAAATAAAAACAAGTAACTAATTAAGAATAATAAGTTAATAATACATATAAAAAGAAAGAAAGATAAGTAAAATGATAAATAAATAAATAAATAAATTTGCTTCAGGAAATTGATAAAATATATTATTTCTTTTAAGATAGTAAAAATAATTTAAATAAACTATTAAAGTTATATTATTGATTATTATATCCATTTGCAGTTGATTTATTTTTCAAATTTTAAACATATATAACTAACTTTTCTTTTGTTACCTAATATATAACTAAAAATATATGTTTAGATATATATGTTAAAGTTATATATTATTTTTTATTTAAAATGATTTAAAAGTTTATTTAAAAATAATTATACAAATAGTAAAAAATAAAACGTAATTTTAGTTTCTTTTATTTTTTATTTTTTTTATTTGTATATGTTTGATTATTTGAATGAGGAAATAAATTATTATTCTTTAATTGTTATGCAACAAAAGGAAAATTAAAAAAGAAAGCCACCACAACCGGAGAGAAAAAATTCGTTGATAGTGGTAGGAAGAAGTTATAGACTTATAGCAATTATTTTATTTTTTGAATTTAAAATAGATCCAATTCGATCTATAATTTAATTTAAATCATAATAAATTATATCAATTTTTCACTTATTAAATAGGTCTAAATTGTAATAAATTATATTTTTGAATAAAATTTAATTAAATTGATAAATAAAAATTAAATAAATCTTATTTAAATTGTAATAAATTATACCGATTAGATCTCGTTTACAGAACAAATATATTGATATGTTGAATTTGAAAGTGGAAAATCAAGGTATAAAATAAAACGACAAAGGTATTTACAACATAATTTAAATAGAAGTTATAATAAGATTTACAAAATAATTTCATGTGCGTAAAAACACAGTTTGAACCAGAAAAGAAAAAGAAAGATGGAAATAAATATTCAATTTAAGAGAAAATCTATCTTCAACAAGGAAATAAATGACAAAATAACTTTAAGAGTATTTTTTCTATTTAACAAAAAAAATTAGTCCTTTCTAAATATTGTATTAATTAACCCTTTTTAATAATTTTAACAAACATAGCTCTTTTTTAATAACTAAATTTTTCTACTCTTCCCTTACAGTAATTTTCTCTTAAAACAACGTTATTCCTTAAGCTTCATTAAATTTTAACATTTTATAAAATTTACACTCAGTTTATTGATACTACAAATACATTAACATGAAGTAATTCACATAAATGTCACATAATTTTATTATTATTATTATTATTTTTTTTTGGGTTACTGGAATTCATTAGCAGCATAGGGGTTCTTAACTTCTTATTGACCCATACGCATAAACATGCATTGTGGATTGCTCCTATGAATTACCAAGGTTGCGAGAATCGGACCGGTCATTGAATCGGTCAAATAACTAGTTTAATGATTCAATGGTTTAACTGGAGTCAAACCGTAGTTGAATCGGTTTAATTAAATATACAGTAAAATTATAAAAAAAAATCAATATATAATCAAAAATTGAATATAGCATTAAAAAATTAAACAGGTTTTCAACTAAATAAAGACACTATTCATTAGTAATCATAATCATCATTAAGTATTCCATTGTTCTCATCATAAAGATAATCCATATTATAAAATTTGATGTAACATTCAAAAATCCAGAATTACAGAATCCAAAATAAAAAATATTCTATATAGCATTCAAAATAAAAAATAAAAACTGAAAAGTAGATTTTGAGTGGACATCAAATTGCAAAAGAGCCTTTTGTACTTTCTGTAACAAACAAACCACACAAGCAATCAACATCCATTGAAAATAAGATCATTTGCTCATAGCAAAGTTCTGTTATAGGGTTTGGACCAACGATGGGCTTGAACAATTGAACACACATTTATCTTCAATTGAAAACAAGATCATTCATTCATAATAAGATCATCCATTGAAAACTCTTCTTCCAATATCAAATCAGAGATAAATCCAGTTGAAGAGCACAAATATCTCAATTGCATATTGACACATTCATTTCCAGCAAAGTACCATCAACAACTCAGAATTTAAAGAATTAGAAAAAATCAGGAACCAACAACTCAAAAATCAGAATCAGTATAACAAAACAAAGCTCAGAAATCAGAATCAATATAACAAGCCAAGTTTTTTTTTAAGTTTAACTAATTTCACAAGGCAACAAGCCAACAACTAGTAAATTAACTCAGAATTAGAAAAAAATAACATAAAAATAACTCAGAAAATTACCAATAATCAACAATAATTAACCAGAGGTCAGAACAAAACAACAACAATAATCTAGCTCTGTTAACAACAATGAACAACGAAGAAAATTAACTCAGAAAATAACTAATTAACCCAGAATTAACAATTACCATCAACAATCAACAAAATTATTTTAAAAAATTTAACTTAAAAAAATTATCAAAAACCAGACAAATTAACAAGAATAATTAACTCAGAAGTATATATTAATCATAATTAATTTCAGAAAAAAATTAGGACTGAAGAAGCAATGGAGGAGTGCTCACTGGAGAAGACAAGACAGCCGAGCAAAAGAGCCGTCCGAGAGGAGGTGATGGCCGAGCAGTTAAACGGAGGTGACGGCTAGGAGGACAAGCGAGCAGAGACGTTCGCGTTTCGCGTGAGACAGATTGAGATCGGAGAGGGAGAAAGAGCGCGCTTGAAGAGATAGAAGCTAAGCAGAGACGTCCGGGACGGCGACGAGAACAAGGCCGACGATGGCACCCTCTGTCGCTGCCGACGACGACGATCACAGAGGCGAGCTTCACGACTAGCACAGAGACGGTGAGGAGGAGAAGAGTAGCGGCGGTTGGTGGGGCTTCGCGATGAGCACAGAGAAGGTGAGGAAGAAAAGAGTGGCGGCGTCTAAGGGCTCATGGTGGCTGGTGGGGTTTCACGACGAACAGGCGGGATGGGGCTGACGATAGCGACGGCGTTTGCTGTGCTAGGGTTAGGGAGTGAGAGAATTGGGACTGGGTGTTGATGGGTTGGAAGGAAGGGAATGGGGACTGGTGGGTTACCGTGTTAGTATATTTAGTGCTTTTTTTCTTTTTTTTTTTTTTTTTTAAAAAAGAGACAAAACGACGCCGTTTAGCATTTTTATTTTCAAACTAAAAAACCGCTAAAAAACTGGACGGTTCTTCTGGTTCACCGGTTAACCGTCAGTTCGACCGATTTTTCACCAGTTTTTTATCAGATGATTTCTGACCTTATTCGGACCGACTAGGTGACCGGTTCCTAATTAATCCGATTGAACTGGTCGGTCCGGTTCAATTTTCAGAACCATGTGAATTACATCTCGTAAACAACGGGGTTTTATAATTTAGGTGTCCAAGTATTATTTTGGAAGTGCATCTATACACAACTTTAAACAAACATTGTAATCTAATCCAGTAGTGATCAATCTTAGCTTGAGAAGACTTGTGACAACAATATCTAAGATTCATATACAATTTAGTTGCTTCTAGTTATTGTTCTATCCAAAGAGAATGTTCAAAATTTTTTAAAATTCCTAGATCATTTCAAGATCTAAGTCAATTTTAGTCTAAAATGTCTGAGACGATAATATCTAAAATTTTTAGTTTTATTGTGATCTAAATCAATCGTAGCCTGAGAATGCTTAAAGAAGAATATCCGTGTAACATTTATTCAAATAGTGAAACTCTTGAAAAAAGTCTGGAACCAAAATAATTCATCTATAATTAGTCAAACATTTTTTAATTTGATTTCATTTATATAACTTTTTTACATTTTGATTTTTTATCTCACTCTCTTATCACTCAACTTATCATATTATATCCCTAATAACTATTAGGATGTAACATATCATATATTAATGAGACCTTTTACAATTTAATTTTCATATACAGTTGGGCTACACATCCAAGTAATTTTTCATCCAAGTCTATCCAAGCAGGTCCAAAACAAAAAAATCCAATCTCATTAAATGAAACATGTATACACGTGCGGAACCCCCCAAATGTTAACATTCGCGCTTGAATATGAAATAACGTTCATTTTTCACTGTCGAAACCGCTATTGGAAAATTTCAAATCTCTCTCAAAATCTCTCAAACCTCGTTCGTGTTCTTTGCAGAAATTGCCGCTACTCCATAATCGCGTCAAGATTTTGAAAGGAAGAAGAAAAAACAAACAAAAACAAGAATAAAGACTCCGCAAGGTATGAGAAAAACTATTGTTATTATGTTCATTTAATGTTATTATGTTCATTTAATTTCGCGCAAAACTCGCATTTCTCCTAGCTCAATTTAAGGTTTAGTGGATTGAGTTGGTGCGTTTAGTAGATCGATTTATTTTTATTTCATTTTTTTCTCTATAACTAGGGCATACGAATGGAAATGTGTTGTTATTTGCTTTCTGTGATATATAACTCGGTTCATTGTAGTTGGTGATTTACATTTACTTGATTGTTAAGTGTTCACTTGAGTTCATTTGCATACAGAAATATTTTAGAGTTGGTGATTTATGAATAGAAATATGTTTATCAGGTTTTATTCAAAGATGAAAGGAGTTCGGTTCATTGGAGTTAGTGATTTAAATTCACTTGATTGTTAAGTGTTCAGGTGAGTTCTTTTGCATGCAGAAATGTTTTTCTTACTGATTGAATGTTTATCACGTTTTATTCAAATATGAAAGGAGTTCGGTTTATTGGAGTTGGTGATTTACATTCACTTGATTGTTAAGTGTTCAGTTGAGTTCTTTTGCATGCAAAAATATTTTTCTTGCTGATTGAATGTTTATCACGTTTTATTCAAATATGAATGGAGTTCGGTTCATTAGAGTTGGTGATTTACATCTACTTGATTGTTAAGTGTTCACTTGAGTTCATTTGCATGTAGAAAATATTTTTCTTGCTGATTGAATGTTTATCACGTTTTATTCAATCACTCCTTGTGCCTGATTTTACTTTTTGTATCTTTTTCAGGAATTAATAATATCCCAGATGAGGATTTATGCTGGGGCAGAATCCTTGATGGAGGACGGAGAGGGAGTTGAAGCAGAGTATATCAGGCTCAGCGGTCAACGAACAAAATTAACAAAATAAAAGACCAAGTGATTCAGGAATCTGAAGCCATAAGACTCTCCAAACCATCTGAAGTCCTCTCAAGCCCTTTTTGTAAATTCACATCTGGCGATATAGATAGTAAATAGGTTGTAGTTTCTTTGACTCGTTGTAATTAACACTAATTTGTTTAACTTGTTTAAAAAAGCAAACACTTCTTCTTTAATGTATATATGTGAATATTAATGTAAATGTTAATGAAAATCTAATGTTAATGTATATATCTGTTGGAACTGTATGGGCTATTGTTTTATTCTAGGTTCACAGTGAATGGATTCAAGGTATTTATCAAACATCAAGAGCTCTAAATATACAAATGAACCGAAATTAATATACTAGATGAACAAAAAAAAAGTGTATATAGTACTATTGCAGAAAGCTAATTTGAAAAAAATATTTATATCAGTATTCAGTTTCAGAAACACCTAAACATCAAGAGCCCCTCTCTATTGCATACAATTAGTTGATTCTTAATCTCATCTCCCTTCCGAGTCGTGTTCCTTATTTTGGTAGAAAAATCGGTAAGTTTGGAATAATCTTTGTAGAACTTTTCAGTTTCTTCTAGTGTCTTGAAAGTCATCCCAACTTTTGGGACAAATTGTTCATCAACAACACACCCGAACTGTAGAATGAACCGAAAATATTATTAATATGAAACCATTGTATAACACAAAATGAACCGAACATTGTCCATTATAAAAATTTGAATTGGAACAGCTACCTCCAGAATGAATTGAAAATATTATTAATGTGAAATCATTGTATAGCACTAAATGAACCAAGTATTGCCCATTATATAAATTAAAATTCAGAGCACCTGCGTCTAGAATGAACCGAGAAATATCTAAACGAAACCAATGTACAATGCTAAATGAACCGAACATTGTATATATAAAATCAAATTCGAAAGACTAGCGTCTAGTATTTAAAGATTGCATTCAATTTAATTCAATTCAGAACACCTGTATCTAGAATTTAGCAATTGCATTCCATTCAATTTAATTCAAAATTGAATAATCCAAACCTCGTCCGCTTGATTCGATTCAGAAGAATAATCCAAATTGCGTTGATTCAACTGATTTAAAGGTGAATCATTCATTGTTTTGATAGGCTATTGAAATCTGAAAACAAAGAAGATAAATCCGATGCAGATCGAAGAAGTAAACGAAGAAGAATAGGAAGAAGATAAATGCAATGGATATCGAAGAAGTATACGAAGAACAACAACTACGAACAGCAAAGAAGAAAACGAACAAGAATGATGAACAACAGAAAAAAACGACGAGAGCAGAGAAGAAATTACAATGCAGATCAAAAAAGGTTTACGTTGAGGAAGCAGGTTTACGTAATTATATTAATAGCATGGGAGGGGGAGTGCGTGTGGGGGGAAGGTGGGGGGAGGTGCGTGAATGAAATATTACTTGGATGACTTGGTTAGGGTATTGCATGGATGTAGAGCATTATTGTTTCATATATGCTATTGCATTAAAGACTAATCATAATAATATACTTTGAATGTCATTAATGTTAATTGATTTTTCTTTGTAACCACTAATTTATTTATTTTTCTTATTGTTTCACTGCACCTATGTAATATTGTAGAGGTTGCGGTAATTTAAATTTTAATTGTCATTAATTTTAATTAATTTTTTTATAATCACTAATTTATTGTCTCACTTACATAATATTTGTTTCTTATTTTTCAAAGTGGAATAATAATTTATTCTGATTTTTTAACACAAATTTTATTATAATTGAATTTTAAAAAAAATATCAAATACCTAAATTAATTTATTCAATTGACAAATTTATTCATAACATTTATAAATTCATACACATAATATCTATAATTTTATATTAATAACATCCATAATTTTATATTCATAACATTCATAGTTTTATACATATAATGTCCATAATTAATAAATTTTTACAATTAATATTACTAAATTTTAAACTATGTGCCTTATTGTATTTTTTAAATTACTATCTCATATATACACTAATGGATCATAATTTTAATTATTTTAATTTTTTTATTTAATATTCATATGTATGTTTATTTATTACTTTTAATATAATGAATTAATAATTACTTTTAAAAATTTGTTTCTTAATTTTTGTTTATATTTTATATTTTTTTATTTTCTAATAGTCTATATGTAAAATATAAGTTGTATAGTAGAAGTTGTTAAAATTTTTTAATTTAACATCCATAATTTTATATGTATAACGTCTAAAATTTTAAATACATAATATCTATAATTAATGAATTGGTGTTAATTTATTATTTATTATTTTATTTTGTAGGTTAAAAATTAATCATTTTGGACGTTTTTAATAAATAGAGATTAATCAAATATAAGACATTTTTATTTTTTATAAAATATATTGAGATAATTTGAGATTTTTTTTAGGATTAAAAATATCAAAATTTAAAATTTTTATTTGAAAAAAATTATAGAATTATGAATGTAATAATAATGAAAGAGCACTTTTTGAGATTTAATTCCCATTAAATTTAGAATTGACTTTTAGTGTAATTAAATGAAAGAAGATAATTATAAAAAAAAATTAATTATGTTAATTAAGACCAAAAAGTAATTCACACTCTCTTATAAGTGCAAATGTTATTGTTTATATATTTTTATTTATTGTTTACAATATTTTGACTACCTAGCATTATTTAAAATTCTTAATATTTATTGAGGACTTGATGTAGGAAAGTCTCAGCCAAATTATTATATATCTTTGTGTATATATCTTCTCAACTCTATCCCTTTTAGTTTATTTCTTTTGAGCAGTTAATATACCTAAGAAATAGTTTTTAAAGGCTGCATTTATTTATAGGGATAGGACACTGAGATATGGATATAGAGAAATAAAATTGTGTTTAACAGATGAGATATGGACAGAGACATTATGTCTAGAGACACTGAATTAGTACATTTTGTGTCCATTCTGATAGGAAGAACACAGAGACACTAACAAGAGACATAACTTATTATTCATTTTTTCTTTCATTATTCTTCTTAATTTTTTATAATTATATTTTTTATTATTATATTTTTCTTCTCAAATTTTTTGAATGAAAAGAAATGAGAATAAATTGAATTTTCAAAATTTATTTTAATTTATCACTACAAGAACACAAAATTTTGTATCTCTATCTATTATGTCTTGTTCTCAGTGTCCTATCTTGTCCTATTCTCAAAAACAAACATAGCCAAATTGATTTGAATGTTCAATATACCTCAGTTGTTTTTGCACATCTTGTTTAAAACATTTTCTAAAAACTAAACTATCATCTTCTGCTGCTCACAAATCTAAAAGCTTCTTAAACTTTCTTAAGTTTTAGATTTTAGAATAAGTATCTAAGCATGATTTAACTCATCTTCTCATTCACATCTGGCCATTTTAACAAGGGAGCCACTCAGATAAAAACGTTTAAAATATCTTTTTTTAAAGATATATTTTTAATAATTAAATTTCAATACATATAATTAATTAAACCATGTTATTTTTGTCAAAATTAAATCATACAAATTAATTTGGCCAAAATATTGATGAACTAAATATTAAATCTATATAAGTTAGTATTTTTTATAAAAAATTACTACAATACCCTTATTATAAAAAATAACTAAAATACTCTTATTTTATATATATTAATATTAATTTTGAGAATCCTAAATCATAACCCGTCTCTTCTCTTACCGCCATTCATGGGATTAAGATTTAGGTTCTCAAAATTAATATATAAATAATAAGTATGTTAATCATTTTCTATAATAGGGATATTATAGTTATTTTTTTATAAAAATATTAATTTAGACCGGTTTAAAATTTGATTCATCGATTTTTTGGCCAAATCGGTTTGTCCAATCTAATTATGACAGAAATAATACGGTTTAATCGATTACATATGTTATATTTTAATTGTTAGAAAACATCTTAAAAAAAGACGTTTTAGGCGTCTTTATCTGAGTGGCTTCCTTTCAACAATGTATGTCTAACACTGCCCTTTAAAGTCTTCTCGACTAATAACTTGTTTTTTGAGTTAATACTCAAAATGACCCCTGAAATTTAACCCCCGACCCAATTTAGTCCTCAAGGTTTCAATTGACTCTAGTTGTACCTTGAAATTTTGACCTGTGTCTCAATTTGGCCCTTCCGTTGTTTTTCGTCATCGGAAAACTGACCTGCCAATTTTAAATGATACCTGACATTGTCAAAACGACGTTGTTTAACTCTTTGTACCGAAAATATTTAGAAACGACGTCGTGTGACATGAGAAAAGGGGTTAAATCAAAACCCAAACGTTAATCACTTGAAAAGTGAAACCCCAATTAACCCTTCTTCTTCTTCCTCCTCCCTTCATATACATACCTTCAGAGAAGAACCATGATTATCGCTGTAACTGAGGTTTGAAGCTTTTCTTACTTGTTTTGCCCCCATTGTGAAGACTAATTATGTTGGAATCACCATCTCTTCAAAAGCAGGTTAGTAACAAAATCGTTGCTCTCAACACACGATGCTCTATTTTTTGCAAAATGTTGGTTGTGGTTTATTTTTCAGTTTTTTCGCTTTACTTCATCAGTAGAACTCTGGGGGACTGTGGTTGATTATGATTGTTAATGATGGTAGAGTTCTTGTATGCTAGGGTTTAAATTTTTTGCATGTATTTAGCTATGATCAACTGAATCTTTTAATTCTTTGTTCGTTTGAGCAGTCATTAATTTTTTATATTTCATCTTAAAATGATAATTTTACTCTTTCATATTCCATTTTAATTTAATTATCCATCCAATATTTTTCGGTTGAAATTACATATATTTATTTACTGGAGTAACCATTGTTAGAACAATTGTTTTACTCTTTGATCAATTTAAAAGGACAATCTTATTCTTTCATGTTTCTCTAATAGTATAACTAGACAATTTAAGGTCTGATTATAAATTGTATCGTTATGCATTTAGGATTAAGAAAGGTCATGAATGCTCAATGGTTTCTTTAATTATGAATATGTTTTATGTAGTACTTGGAGGTGCTTTTGGGATCAACCCTCTTTTGTTGGGTTGTCTGTGGTGTAATCATAGTTGCATTTATCGAGGTAATTTTATCTCTCTGTTTTGTTTAGTGCTTATGAGTTTTGTAATACTTGGTAATAACAAAACAAGAAAGCATGTTATTCTTTAAAGTTTCTTTTTTATGGTACTCGATATAAAATGACTGATAAACCACTATTTTATGGTTTATCTTGTGCTCAATTGAGTAGTTTTTATCAAGTCTTTGCACACTTATTCATACTAATGACATGGTTTTACATTTTCCTTCCTAATCTTGTGCTATGATTGAAAACATATTTCCTGGGCCTTTAAATTGCTAATTTTAATCCTCTCTTATTATCATTCGATGCCTTGATATCTGTGTTAAGTGATTTCAGAGTTTATAGGGCAGGAATGGCTTAGAAGATGGAAAGGAAGCATGCAAAAGTGGAAGGAATACAAGAAACTGAAGGAATTGCTGAGCTGTCCAGCTTGACCTTCTGGTACTAAATCAACCATAACTTGAGCTACAGAGGTCCAAATGAAGCGGTTTCAGTTGCATTGGAAAGATAACATCCGGGGCTTCGCAACGATATATAATTTGTTATAGCTGCCCCGAAGATAGGTGACGCGCATGCGTGGATCTCACGCGTACGGGTGACCTGGCGAAAATTCAATCCACGCGTATGCGTGGACGACGCGCATGCGTGACTTTGCAGCGTGCTGGACGTATCATAAATTACTGGGGGCGATTTCCGGGCTGTTTTTGACCCAGCTTTTTGGCCCAGAAAACACAGATTAGAGGCTATAAAGTGGGGGAATCCATCCATTCAACAGACAACTTCTCATAATTCACAATTTAGGTTTTAGATGTAGTTTCTAGAGAGAGAGGCTCTTTCCTCTCTCTTAGGTTTTAGGATTTAGGATTTCTCTTAGTTTATGGTTCATTCCTTCTCAATTCCAGGTTCAATATTCCTTTAATTTAGTTTCTCTTCTACTTTTATTTATTCTAGTATTTTGGTTTCTCTATTTCACTTGCTAATTACTTATGTTGCCAAATTGGCTTATGAACTCTTCATGTTAGATTTGCATTTCTATTTAATGCAATTTCAGGTATTTCAGATTTATTATTTTAATTTAGCTTTTCACATTCTTAGCTTGAATTGATTAATTGGTGACACTTGAGTTATCAAACTCTTTGTTGATTGATAATTGGAATTTGCTGGTTAATTTGGATCCCTCTAAAGCTAGTCTTTCCTTAGGAGTTGACTAGGACTTGAGGAATCAAATTAATTAGTTCACTTGACTTTTCTTTATTTAGTAAGGGTTAACTAAGTGGGAGTAATGAACAATTTTCATCACAATTGATAAGGGTAACTAGGATAGGATTTCTAGTTTTCATACCTTGCTAAGAGCTTTATTAGTTATTAATTTAATTTCTTGCAATTTTATTTTCTTGTTCCTTATTTCAAAAATCCAAAAATATACCTTTTTCCATAACCAATAATAAATCATACTACCCTGCAATTCCTTGAGAGACAACTCGAGGTTTAAATACTTCGGTTATAAATTTTATTGGGTTTGCTTAAGTGACAACCAAAACTTTTGTACGAAAGAATCTTCTGTTGGTTTAGAAACTATACTTACAACGTGATTATTTTTATAAAATTCTTTACCGGCAGAGTTTCGTTCGTCAAAATAGCGCCGTTGCTGGGAAATTGCAAACGTGTGCGTTATTATTGGTTATTGTAAATATTTGCTTTTTTATTTCTTTGTTAGTGTTTCTAGTTTTAGGAGTTTATTTTCATTAATTTTTTTTAATTTTTATTTTCTTTAGCTACTATGAATTCTCACCCCTCTGGTTTCAAGTTTGGTTCCAATGTTGTTGTAAGGAATGGAAGCTATAATGAGAACAGGCATCAAGGTTAGAAGAATCAAAGATGGGAGGAGCCACAAGGATTTGATCAACCCTCTTGGCAACAACCCCCTCCAATGCGCTATAACCAACAACCATTCTGTGATGCATACCAAGACAATAGTTATGGTGGACCCTTTCGTGACAAATTACCTCCACCAAATTACTATGGTCAAGAGCCATTCCAGGGAGCGTACCAAGATGATGAATATGGTGGACCCCCTTGTAGTTACCAACAAGCCCCACCATATGCTTATGAACCACCTCCCCAACATACCTTTGAACCACCATACTCACAAGCCCCTTTACACCATTCACCTCCATATGACCCTAACCCATATCCACCATACCAACCACCCTATGAGCTGTATGAACCATACATAGAGCCACCCCAATTCCAACCCAATTACTCCCAAGAACCGCCACCTCCATATACACCATGTCCATATCCATCAATCTAAGAGCACTATGATCCTACTTATGATAGCCGAGCACAACAAGAATCAAAGGATCGTCTCAAGGAAACAGTGGATCAATTTCATGCAACCCTTCATCAACTAGAGCAAGCGATAAATCAATTAGCTTCCCGACGTTCGGACACTCAAAGAACCCCCATGACTTCATGTGGAGAATCTAATGAAGAACGTAGCATGAAGGAGACACTAGAAACTCCGGTGGATAGTAAGGAGCATGACTTTGTATTGGAACAAGTGGAGGAAGCTGGAATTATCGAAGAAGAAGAATTGGTTGAAGACTTAGGAGATGCGAAACGTCCATGGGAAAGCCCAGTCATAGAGCCCCCTTCTAAGGAGTTTGAATTTGATGTTGAGGAGCGTGTACAACCTCCAAGGCATATCATGGTTGAAGACTTTGAAGGGGATGATCAAGAGATGGATTCAATCATTGATAAATTCTTATCTACATTTGAATCCTCTCCCATTGGACTTGACATGGAGATTAAAGAAGAAGAAGCACAACCCTTGGTGAACAATGAAGAAGAAATCGAATTGGAAGAAAGCTACCAAGAAGAAGAGGTTGATATTGAAGAAGCTTGCAAAGAGGTAGAAGTTGTCAAAGAGGAGTCCAAGGAAATGGAGCTAAAGATCACCTTGCCAAGGTTGTTGGAGACCTCTTCCCCAAAGCCATCACCATCCATCCCTTCATTCAAGTGGGTAAAACTCTCATCTCTAAGCTTAATTAGCCCACTTGAATATGCTTTGCTTGAGACGGATGGGCAACTTAGAGCTCTTTGTGGCTATAAGAGTAAGAGGGAGATGGTTAGTGGTTGGCAACACAATTCTAGGTTCATTGTGGTAGGAAGCTCATGGCTGAATTATCATGGTTGGAAGAATACTAAATTGTATGGGTCTAAGAAGCTGTTTGGAAGCCTCAGTGAGAATTCGGATTGCTTACCACCCGGTTGGAACAAAGATGGTCAACAAGAAGACGGGTGTAAAAGCAAGGTTTGGGACCCCGGAATTCATTCTATCAATCAACACTCTTGGGGCCTTGTCACTTGCTTTGACTTGCTTGAAGGTTTAATACGCCTAGTTTGGGATCCCGGAGCCTATTGGAATTGCAAACATTGGTGGAGATTCCTGGATGAGTTCAAGCACAAGCCTCCATGACAAGGAACTCACCAAACGTCCAACTTAAGGACTTAAACCAAAAGTACTAGGTGGGAGACAACCCACCATGGTATAATCGTTCCTTTTTATTCTTAATCTTATTTTATTTTATTTTTATTCGTGTTCATTCATAAATTCTGTATATTCATCTGCATTCTGCATTTTGCATTATGCATATAAAAAAAAAGAGCACACGACGCGCAAGCGTCGCTGACGCGTACGCGTCATATGTGCATTCGAAACAAAGAAGGAAAGAAACAGAGAGTTGTGCGGGAGCATAGCTGGAGGCGTGCTTTAGGCACAAACACGTCCACGCGTACGCATGACCCTACAAATCGGCATAAAGAGGTGTTAGGCCGAAAGTTGTGCTGGCCTGGTGCGGACACTGTGCCCAAGGCACAAAATCACCCACGCGTACGCATCCCTGACGCGTGTGCGTCATTTTCAAATTCTGACCACTCACGCGTACGCGTCACATGTTATTTTGGCACACACCCTAAGACAAACAGAGAGTTGTGCGCGCGCAAGGATGCCTTCGCGCGAGTATCACAAACATGGTCACACGTACGCATGAACGACGCCCACGCGTCACCTTTCAAATTTTGCGACCCACGCGCACGCGTGGAGTACGCATGCGCGTCACTAGCGCAACACCACCAAATCCCTGTGCAGCCACTTTTATTATCTTTTCTTTTCCAATCCTTATTTCTTTCTTCTTTCTTTCTCTTCCTTCTTCTTTATTCTACATCCTTTTCCTCCTTCTCCTTTCTTACTTTCTTCTTCTTTATCCCTTTAACTTCTCATCCCTCTTCACTTTCATTCTATTTTACTTAATTTATTTGCATACTTTCATTCATTGCATTTTAATTTTGTGCATATTTTTATTCTTTTCTACGTTTATTATTTTTCTATTGGTGTTAAATTTTCTTATTCAACTGTTGTATCTTTTCTGGTATTATTTTGGTGCTTAGTGACTTATTTTACAATGTTGGGTGATATTATTTTTCTGTCAATGTCAATCTTTTATGATCCCTGTATTCTTTTTGCATTGACATGAATTTATAGTCTTTCATTATCTACTATCTCTTTCCCATTGTTGCAATTTGTGCACTATTGCTATGCCATTTGCTTCTACTGTTTTCTCACTTGCATGTTATAGTTACCATGTAATTGAGACCCTTATTATTTGGCATTAATACCCATATTTTATTTGTTTTCTATCTTTGTTTCTGGGTTACTTTTCTTCTTTTCCTCTTCTTTCAGGCTGGCCACCGAGAAGGAAAAGGAAGAACTTCTATATGGGGTGACAAACAAGTTCCTACGCACATTTCTTGGAGAGAAAAGCGTCAGTTGGAGCCACCCATCCACTTGCACATCTCAGCATGCACCGAGGACGGTGCAATCTTTAAGTGTGGGGAGGTCGATACCGATCTCTGTGGGTTAGTACCTTCCTGTCTCAACACCAATGTTTAAATTTTTTTTGTAATTAGTTGTTGCATTTGTATGTTTGCTTGCATATTTCTTTGATTTTGTGCATATTTTACCACCACTTGGTTAAAGTAATATTTTCTTTTTCAAAAAACTTTTTATAACATTTCACTAATTTGATTTAAAATTTTTGATAAAATTGTTAGAAGGAATATTATATTGGAACATGGTTTAGAGCTCGAACACACAAAACCTGTGAGATTTTTTAGCTTATTTGAATTGGTTGTGTTTTATCAACCAATAGTTTATTTTTGGTGTGTGTTGTTCTCTCTAAAATTGTGATCTTTGTCTTGCTTGATTCTATATTTCCATTGTTTGATGTATACATGCACTTATATGACTGAGGCATTGTTTCACTGAGCTTACATACCCATATGGCCTTAACCTTTTCATTATCCTTTGTAAACCAATGTTGAGCCTACTTATCCCATTTGTTCTTTATTTTAGCATATCATTAACTCTAAGCGAAAAATAATAATGTCCTTGATTTGAATCCTTGGTTAGCTTAGACTAGTGAGAGTGTTCATGATTTAAGTGTGGAGAAATTGGGTTTAGAAACATTTGGTTTAAGAATTGGGTGTTATATATCTTTATGAAAATGTGAAAGAAATATTTAGGATATGTTCATGCATTCAATAATTTAATCATATGCATGGAGAAAAACAAAAGAAAAAAGAAAAAAAATAGGCATATATATAAACAAAAAAGAAAAGAAAAAGAAAATAAATAATAAAGGAGAAAAAGAAAAGAAAAAGAGCAAATAATAAAAGGGGACAAAATGCCCCAAAGTAAATGGTGATAGCAATGCATATGTACTGTACTCGAATCAGGATGCATGAATATGTGGAAAACATGGTTAATGGACAGTTAGGTTTTGTATTTTGATTACATGGATTGTCTTAAGTTAGGTGAGAAGTTTAGGTTAATTAAGGATTCAGATTTTAGTCCACTTGACCAAATACAATCCTACATTGACCCTAACCCCGTTACAACCCTTAAAAGACCTCTTGATATGTGTATTTGTGCATTAAATTTGTGTTGATTGGTAGAAGAAAAGCAAGCCTTAGAAAGCAAGGTTAGTTGAGAATTGAGAGAGTCGAACTTTAAACACCTGAGCGATTAGAGTGTATACACTTCCGATGAGGATTCGATGCTCGATTCTTTGTTCCCGGCTTTCATGAGCTATTTTCTTCTTGCAAGTTCACTTGTACTTTATTTTGTGATTTAAATTAGTGGAATCCAGTTCATATTTGTTCTTAAAAGATTTGTTTACTTTTAACCAAGTAGGCAACAATATTTTACATTTAGTTGCATTCATATAGATAGGTTGCATTTTATAAGTTATATCATTCCTCTTCACTCTCTTATAGCTTCTCTTGAGCTTAGCATGAGGACATGCTAATGTTTAAGTGTGGGGAGATTGATAAACTACTATTTTATGGTTTATCTGGTGCTCAATTGAGTGGTTTTTATCAAGTCTTTGCACACTTATTCATACTAATTGCATGGTTTTACATTTTCCTTCCTAATCTTGTGCTATGATTGAAAACATGTTTACTGAACCTTTAAATTGCTAATTTTAATCCTCTCTTATTACCATTCGATGTCTTGATATGTGTATTAAGTGATTTCAGGGTTTATGGTTTATTCCTTCTCAATTCCAGGTTCAATGTTCCTTTAATTTAGTTTCTCTTCTACTTTTATTTATTCTAGTATTTTGGTTTCTCTATTTTACTTGCTAATTACTTATGTTGCCAAATTGACTTATGAACTCTTCATGTTAGATTTGAATTTCTTTTTAATAAAATTTGAGGTATTTCAGATTTATGATTTTAATTTAGCTTTTCACATTCTTAGCTTGAATTGATTAATTGGTGACACTTGAATTATCAAACTCTTTGTTGATTGATAATTGGAATTTGCTGGTTAATTTGGATCCCTCTAAAGCTAGTCTTTCCTTAGGAGTTGATTAGGACTTGAGGAATCAAATTAATTAGTCCGCTTGACTTTCCTTTATTTAGTAAGGGTTAACTAAGTGGGAGTAATGAACAATTTTCATCACAATTGATAAGGGTAACTAGGATAGGATTTCCAGTTTTCATACCTTGCTAAGAGTTTTATTAGTTATTAATTTAATTTCTTGCAATTTTATTTTCTTGTTCCTTATTTCAAAAACCCAAAAATATACCTTTTTCCATAACCAATAATAAATCATACTACCCTGTAATTCCTTGAGAGACGACCCGAGGTTTAAATACTTCAGTTATAAATTTTATTGGGTTTGCTTAAGTGACAACCAAAACTTTTGTACGAAAGGATCTTCTGTTGGTTTAGAAACTATACTTACAACATGATTATTTTTATAAAATTCTTTACCGGCAGAGTTCCGTTCATCAATGACATTGTTAAATTTTTTGATAATTCAAGGTGGAAAAATATGTGAATTGTTCGTTATAGATTTTTAATTGATGCATTTAGTAGTCATAAAAATATTATTGGTAAGGTGAATGGAAAAAAATAGAGAATAATATTCTGAAGTTTGGTATTCTTTCTATGTAATTGATGTTCTTCTTTTTCTTCTTTTTGATGATTATGTTGATTTTGATTTTTTTGGTTGTTATGAGTTTATTTTAGAAGAAACTCATAATTTAGCTAAGATCTTGATTTTCTTGTGTTTATGTCAAAGCATGATTTTAATTTCTATTTTAATATTCTATTTTGGTGTTTGTAGTGGGATCATAATGATTTTGTTGCTGACTTTATACTACTTTCTTTGCTGTGTGTTGATTGCACATAATTGCATCATATTCATTGATTTTTTTTTCTTTTGAATATTTAGATTTGTTGATTTAGTTTCTGCTTGTGTTGATATATTTTTCTTTTATGCTTTTATTATTTAATTTGCTACTAAATATGAAAGGTTAATATATACCCCAAAAAAAAAATAAAAGGTTAATTATTAGGCTTCAACTTATAGGGTGCTACTTTCTTACCGCTTGTTTCTTTTTCTTTTGTTAAAATAATAAAAATTTTATGTTTTGTAATATGTTTTCCCTTAATGTTTTTTAAAAAAAAAATGAAAGGTTAATTATTAGACTTCAACTTATAGGGTGCTACTTTCTTACAGCTTGTTTCTTTTTCTTTTGTTAAAATAATAAAAATTTCATGTTTTGTAATATGCTTTCCCTTAAATGTTTTTTTTTATGAGAATCATGTTATTTTATTATGCTGAAATTGAGTTTGCTTTCATAACTTACCCCTTCATACTTTATTCATTTCAATATTCTTACTTTAGTATATGGATCTGTTCTCGTCAATTGATGAGTTGAAATTTGTATAAGATAAATTTGTATCAATGTTCAACTTTGTATTTTAAGTTTTGTTAGCAACAAGTTGTAAATTGTGTTAGTAGAATTAATTTGTGTTAGAATGATTAAAGATTGCATGAGACAGATTGAATTTAAATTAGACACCTTTAATAAAATAGTCTACGCTAAAATTATTCAAGTTTTAACACCTCTTTTTTCTAATAGTTGCCAAAACACTTTTGATTGATTAACTTATTCAATATATTGGAACTAAACTCCAATTGAATTGTCTGTAATCTGAATTACTGTTTTCAATTTATTGAAGTTAGTGTTATTTTTAATCATTGTGTCTTTTTGAATCTTATTTGTAGATGGACGAAGGTATAACGATTGTGTATCATCATTGAGGTAGTTTTGTCACCAAACCAAATGACAGTTTGATTTATGACAATGATCACACTAATGAGTTGACTATATGAGGATGTATTAGATGTATTTTCACTGAGAGACTACTATAAGGTCCTAGGTTATGATAACATGGTTGAGTGTTGGTGGCTTGTTCTTGATAGACCTATGAAAAGTGGACTGCGAGCATTAAGTCATGACAAAGAGCTGGTAGAGATGTGCTTCTATGCAAAAAATAATTGGGGAAGAGTGCACATATAAGACACACAATCATTTCTGCCAACTATGGCTTCTTCTTCTTCAACATCTGCCCATTTAAAAAAGCCGCACCATCTCTTACCAGCAGTCTACACCACCAAAATCTAAAAAAAAAATTGAGAGGAAGAACAACTACAAAACTAACAAGAATTTGAGAAATAAGACACACAATCAGCTTGTAACAATTCAACCAACTCACATTATAGTTAGGGCATCCATAAAATGGTCTCTCTAGATTGGAATCCGTTCCAGACCACCGAAGAATAGGATGCGACCCACAACCGCACCAATGCGGAACTTTCCCACCTCTGTCATGGTGTGCGTTCTTCACCCAGCCACCATGCAAACGAGCTCTGCTAGAACTACCTGAGTCTTGGCTGCTGCTCCCCAACATCCTTCCCAATTCTTGGAACGACTACTACGATTTGGGAGAATTGGGACTGCGCTAGGTTTTATTTTCATACATTGTGAGGGATTAATGTGATGCCTTGAAAATTTTAGCCACGTCATCTAACCGTTACAGTGCTAGGTGTCATTTAAAATTGCCAGGTCAGCTTTTCGGTGACGGAAAACGACGGAAGGGCTAAATTGAGGCACGAGTCAAAATTTCATGATACAATTAGAGTCAATTGAAACTTTAAGAGAGTGTGTGGTTCAAGTATTACTTTGTTACAAAGATTCAATTCCCATGGGGATCAAATATACCCAAGGAGAAGATGGAAATTATTGAAATGATGGTATTTTGATTCCTTGAAATTAAACTTGCTTAGAAATAACTTTTCAAATTTTGAACAAAAAATGAGCATATGATATTTCCATCTTAAAATTTCTATGAATTATTTATAATTTTCTCAACCACACACACCCTAAGGATTAAATTAAGTAAATTTTAGTGGCTATTTTGAATATTAACTCCTTGTTTCTGGTGTTAATTTATGTAGTTATGACAAACTAACAAGAGTTGTGTTGTAAGTTCGTGCATATCACACAAGATGTTGGAATAAGTGGGTTAAAAAAATATAAACTTTAGATGACGCTTTTTTATCAACTCTATTTTTAGTATATAGTTTTTCTCAGAGGAGGAAAGGGTGTGTGTCAAGGAGACATGTTATCTTTGACCATGGAGTTGAACCAATTACTATTTTATTTTGTTGTCTGAAACTTTTTAAGAATAACCATAGCCAGCATGCTGAAGTCCACATGCAACGCCTACCGGAAGAAAAGGTCCAAATACAATGTAGTTGATCAAACACCACCTGAGTGCAATCAAAGAACATGCACATAAACGAACTTCGATTGGTGTAGTAGTTAGTTTACTAGTCCTCTTAAATAATTGTCAGAGATTTAAATCCCACCTTGTGCATGCAACACCCTATTAGCCAGCGGCAAACTCTTAAATGGAGTTCCAATCTGCGGCAAATTAATTCTTAGCCTGTCGGACTGAGAAATACCATAAGAACAAAAAAAAAAATAAAAGAACAAGCACAGTTGCAAACAGGTATTTTTTTTTTTTAAATTAAGTGACTCTTTGTTTATATCTTATAAAGATTGATGTCATATAGATTGAAATAACAAAATTTGGAGCAATGTGATTTTCTTCCTTTTTTTTTTTCCCTTTGTTGGAAGAGCAATGTAAATTTTGTTTCTTAACGACAGGGGAAATATAGATTTGTGTTATGTTTATGACCAAAACAAATAAATAAATAAATGAAAAACTATATATGGTTCAAAATTTTACTTTCTGGAAATTCATTGTAAGAGCAGAGGCTATTTTCTCCCTTTCCTTGGGAAATTTTTAATGGCAGCATTTCCAAAAGCCAAACAATATATATGAACTAAACTGGTTGGTTGTTCAAATCGGTGGAGAAATAATTAGGGTAATACACCAAGAAAGAAGTAATTTGAAGTTGCAGCAAAAGAAAAAACATTCAATGGTAAATGCTAATGCTATCAAACTTCTTAAGTAAAAGGGGGGAAAAACTACAATGACTTCAGCTAAACATGACTGTGAAGTATGATACTTAAAGGAAGCTAAACAAAACTCAAACTAGGAAAACATCATCATTATTAATTATATATCTAAATATACAATTTGCCAACTTTGGCACAAAAAAGAAAAGGCTCCTGCCCTTTGCTATCTACAAGGAACTAAATCATGAAAAAAGGGGTCAAGAATATTGCTTCTGAGTATTTGTACATCTACACTTTGACCTAATATTTGTGAGCATCTGCATGAGATCAAAGTAATTTGGTTAAATAAATAGTATAGACCTTGGTCCAATTTTAATATGTTTAATAATTTCAGCATTAGCAATGAAGATCCTTTTCTCGTTATGTACCTTAACTTGTTCCTGCAGTTCTTTAATGTGCTCAACAGCCAAATCCAGCATCTCTGCTGTGCTTGTTTGCTGCAAAGAGGGAAACAACCGATTTATCGAACTGCATATGAAGTTTCAATTAACATGAGTGCTATTCATAGAGTTTTAGATTAGTTACCTTGTCCGATTTCGGGAAAAGGCCTTGCAATTTCTTGATTCTTTCGCTAATTCGTGTTCTTCGTACCTGAAATTGAACATTTGTTTAACGATTCAATGGCTGCCTCACTAGTATGGTAGAATCTAGAATAATGAATACTAATGGATTATAGTTGTAAAACCAATTGCTATGAATTTTACCCTCTCTGCAATGCTTCTAGGGTGAGTGGCAAAGCCTCTTTTGGCTCGAATTTTGCATGGAACGGTTCCTTGGAGTTGAAGAAACTTCTCCATAGATCCCATCTGAGTAGAAGAACTAGGCATACTCAAATGATGAATCAAACCAAGATTTTGTGAGCAGAAGTCTGAATCCTGAAATCAGAAATCAGCAATTTGATTCAATGTTTGATTTAAAAATATTACCTAACAAATACCTGTGATAGCCTCATGTATCAATTCAGGTAGTACATTAGGCATTCGAAAATATTTACCAACTTTATTGATATACCTGAGATTCCAAAGCAGTTGAAGCGGAGAACATGATTTCATCTGCACTTGCTGCTTTTTGGGAATTGAATGAAGAGGCGTCCCAAACTTCACCGGTGAAGCTAGGCACATAGTACTTAGAGCTGTCATTCTCATTTACCAGGTTTCTGCTTTGGTCAATTGTTCCTTCATGACTTTCGTTTTCGTATTCGGCAATCTGTGGCATCCTTTTCAAGCAAGAGGATGACCTATTAGATGAGAAAGAAAGAGCAGTTGGTTGTCCGTTTGAGACATCATTGGATCTAAACCTCTCAACCTCTCTCAATGCTGCAAATTCAAATATTTAAGAGAAATGAGACTAATGCTGTGTGTACAACTAAAAACTCTTCAATCACCTTATCACCGCATAAATGTCATAAATACATCTTTTTTTTTTCTTTTTTCGTCATATCCTCCAACCATAGCCAAAGACTAATTTGTCATGGATTAAAGTTTCATTTAAAGATTTATTGTTGACTAATATGTTGTTATTGTATGCTTAAATTAGAATTCAAACTCTCAATAATTACTTAAGCAGACTAAAGAACTAGCCACTAAATCAACCAAAGTTAATTTTTGTTTTTGATACTGATATCTCTAACATAAATACATAGCTACCTTCAAACAAAATACACATGTTTTTATGCTCAAAATAGAGACTTCGTACCGTAAAAATACAAATATGCTTGAAATACTCATAGTTTCAACATATAAAAACACATATTATTGTACTTAGAATATACACATTTTTATGCTCAAAATACACATATTTATGCACTCAGGAATCAGGATACACGGAAAATATATTAAATACTTGTTGGATGTTTCTGTAGTATATGCAGAATATTTTTGTAGTGATAATGCTAAATTAAATCCGTCTATCATTATTGGCATTTGCACAGGGATAAGAGAAACAAAAATATTACGAGCACATAAAAAATCAGCCATTAAATTTGTCTATCAACAAAAATATTGTTACACATATATTGTTTAATTTATTTTTAATTTATATTTTGTGTTTTAATATATATATTTTATACCGATAACTGATTTGATAGGTGACTAATTTTTTTATATAATCCAAAAATTAATTTATACTAATAATAGTTTTTTGGTGTATTTTTTTTACATATTGATATAAAATTTTAAAAGTACACTTTAATATTTTTTTATCAATTTTGTCAATCTTACACTTAATAAAAGAAATTATTATATCGTTTTATAAATGATATCAATATACATTAATTTTACCATTTTTTTTATCAATTGACAATTTTAATTCCCAGAGGGGAGTTACTAAAAGAAAATGCATACCATTTTCACTGGGGAAAAATCCAGCTGGAGAACTCTTTTGCCTGATGAGATTGGAGCAATTCCTAATACCCATTTCAGATTGAGTAGAGTGATCTGAATTGACAGAGTTCACTACACCAAAAGAGCCATCATAACCATTATTATTTGTTGGCAAACTTTGAATTTGCTGAGACCAATAAGAGTAACCATTTTGTTCCTTTAAGAAAGAAGAATTCCCAGTTTCCTCCTTCAACACAGTAGGCTTGTTGTTGCTTCCTCCGTACTCTTCTTGGACTTGCACAGGTTCCGAATCGCGGCGGCTCCATCCATTGTTTGATTGTATCGGCTTGGAAAACATGGCCTCTGATGATGAGCTTGTGGATGGAATATGTTGGTTACAACCATGTCCCAGAGGAGGGTCCTCATTGACACTAGCACCACCATTGTTAATATCAACAAGGCTTTCCAAGAATGAACTTGGAGCAGAACGGTACCTCAATAATCTAGAATTTTGCTGCTGTTGTTGTTGATGATGATGATTTTGATCCTGATGCTGATGATGGTTAATATTTGAAATCATTTCATGGCTTTTTCTTAGAACTCCATGTGAGTATTTGAGAACAGGACTATACATAACACTCATCCTGTCTATAAAATAATCACCTGAAAATAACAAATAATAAACATTTAGTATTCTTTCCTTTTCATAAGCTATCTAAGCAACTATTTAATGAGAACCAAAGCACGGTAGTATAGTTATATACTAAATTACTAATACTAAATTATTAATTACTTGGTTATTATGAAGTTGTTATTATGCTCGGACTATATATTGAAAGAGGAATTCAATAAAGCTCCCAATCGCCAATATCTGCAAAGATTGAACAAAATTAAAACAAAATTGTTATTTATTACAAATTGGTAATGGCAATTTACGAAGAAAATTAATCTAAGCTCAGCAGAATCGTTCCTGAACAGAGCCCCTACCTGAAAAGGCTATATATGAAGGGCACAGGAGCATTCAGTTCCAACAAGGTTGAGAGATCTTTTCTTTTCTCACTGAAAGAACATAAGAGAGACAAGAGGGAAGAACAGGTAGGAGAGTTTGTGGAGAGGAAAGCTATGATTGTTGCTGTCTGTGTCTTGGCCCTGTGAGGCTGTGACATATTTATGCAGTTTCTTGCTATTTAATAACCCCTTATGTTTCCACTTTATAACAATCATACCTTGATCAGATAATGTGGTCCATTCTTACCTTTTTAAATGTTCATCCACTTGCCGTTGACAAATAAGGCAGAATTTAGAAACCGTCAAACTTTAAAATCTGGTTTTAGGGTTCTCATATTTCATATTTGCCACAACATTAAGAGTAATCACAGGAAATGAATCATAACTCAAATGACATCATCTTTCTATATTCACTTAATAGGTTAGCACTACAGTCTACAGCACAATATTATAGCACTTTGTCAAATAAGATAGAATAAAACCCACTAAAAATAAACATTTGTTGAATTTGGATCTTGGATATTTTTTTAATTGAATTTTAAATGTTCTTATTTCTTAAAATTTCGGGTATTAGTTCTAATGTTAACTTTATAACATTAGTTTTCAAGACTTTCTCTAACATTAAATAGTGAAAGTTTAATAACAATATTCTTAGGGAAAAAAATTCATTTATAATCAACTCTAAAAGATTTTACAAAAAAATTTTCTTGTGAAGAATACAAAAGATGAAAGATTTTGTTGAAAAATAAAACTAAAATTTCTAATAATATCAAATATATAGAAATTTGTTAGCAAAATACTTTTACAAAATAAATAGAGAATTTAATCTTGATGTATAATCAAACTTACATATAATAAATAAATAAATAGAGTACTAGAAATTTGAATTTTGTTTTCTGAACATAATAATTTATTAGCCAAAAAAAAAACTCAAGTTTAGGTTTTTAACAGATTAATCTTTATTCTGTTGAATTAAAAAATATTATAAAAAATTAATATATTCAAATAAAAATTATATACATTAATCTATAAATATACTTAAAAAGTCAAAAGGACCCTCAATAAAGAATAAAAGAAATATTATTATTCAATTGACTTGATTAATAAAAGTCAAATAGTTCAATAATGTGTAGCTACTACATAAGTGATTTCTTTTCTTTAAAAAAAAACCAAAAAAAAAAAAAAAAAAACAGTATACACTGGTGAATTCAATTTTTGACTATGTACAATTTCAATGCGGTTATAAGATGTTACGATTAGGCTTTGTATTTCATAAATTGAAATGGAGAAGATGCTATCTAAGGAGTAGTTTAGTAGGGAATAAATTCAAGTGGATAAGTGACGCTTGGCTTATTGACCAAGCAACCCTTTGTATGCATTGGTGGTGAATAAGAAGAATAAAACTGTACGTCAAGTGTTCTTTGGTTGCAGGAAGGGCCAATCGGTTTCGGTTTACCTTTTAAATATATATTAGAAATTGTCTCTTGAATATGTTATACATTTATATGCGTCTTTTGAATATTACTATTAGGTAAATTATCAGGGATTCAAAACATTATATCTTCCATAAAAATAATTTTAAAAAATACTAATGACAAATTAGTATTTAAATAATTTAAATATATGAATAAATAACAAAAAAATATTTTTTTTTGTAAATATTATATGAGTTTATTTAGCAAACAATTTGTTTATCCGATTCAATTTTTTGTAAAAATATCTGAATAATTATTTAGATGATGCAAAAAAAATTGAAACAAAATTTTATTTATATACTCTTAATTTTTTTAGAAAAATTTTGGCCATTCAAAAAAATAAATTTACTTGGTGTAAAATTATCAAATTTTAATAATAAAAAATTATTTTACAAAGATACTCATTTGTTTTAAAATATTTTGTATGAGAATTGGTTAGTTTAAAATGATTGCAATTGTTCGAAAGAACCTAAACTAACTGCCCATTATCGATGCATCATGCATTTTCATTTCAAACACATCAATTCTCAAATTAAAATATTTAACACATTTTTCTACCGAAACAAGAGATAAAACAAAAAGCAGGACAAAGCGTATATAATCTTCTGGAAATAAATTATTAGTTTTTGTGATTATTAATTTGAATTTGTTTATGAGATGTTTGAGTGATGCTTATTGACTTATAAATTTGTGAAAATACTTTTAATTAATTTTTCCTTCTTTTTAGTAGTACAACAAATAAAGAAAGAAATAAAAGTGGTTTTTTTTGGGGGGGGGGGGGGATAGAGAAATTAAACTAACAAAGATTTTGTTTTCTTTCTTCTTCCTTATCAATTATAAGCAAGATTGTTTATCTCTTGGATTATTAGTTTAAATATCTAAATCGAGCTTATGAGCTGCGCTTTATGATTTAAGGTTATTAAAGCTTCATAAATTTAGGCAAACACTACTGGAGTTTGGTTGCAAGGTTTCTAAATGATAAAGAAGCATCGGATCAAAACAACCATATCCCTCCATTGTTTACTTGCAAAGTTTATACCTTTAAAATAATTCTATAAGAATAAGAATAATGTTTGTGATTCAATGATCCCTTGCTAGAGGTAAGAGTTCACAAAAAAAATACACAGGTGATATAAACTGGTATGACTTTACGTTCAGTTTGGAATACTGGAATAGTTTTAAATTTCTACTAATAGAATGAGTTGCAAAAAGGATATTGTTTGCCTTGAACTTTCTCAAGCTATTGTTTTGATTTAGATTGCATCACAATCACAGTACTACTTAAGAACTTTTGAGGCAAGATTTAAATTGAACACCTTATCAATCTAAGAATGTTAGATATTATTTGAGAACCCTCTTAGGAGTTAGGACTATGAATTGGCTCGATTGGATAAACCACCAACTAAGAATCTTAAATATTCAATTGACCTTCTCAAACAAAATTTAAACTGAATACCCCACCAATCTAAAAATGTTAAATATTATTACCTCAAGTCTTCTCAGGCTGAAAAATAATTTGATTAGATACCCCTGTTAAAATCAAGAACTTTAAATCTTCAACGGATCTTCTTCGACAAAACTCATATCAACTTGATAGAAATTTCTTCTAAGATAGAAGAAAGAATAAGAGATACAGAATTTTGAAAAAGATGAAAATATGAGCACATTTTGTTCATTTGCAGCATTGATTCTTTCTTTCATAAATATATTATGTATGGTGTCAGTTAACGTTTTACATAATTAATCACATAATTAATCGTTAACAAAAAATGTTAATGGGGTGACGGAAGGAAACACATGATTAATTTGTAATTTTTGAAGGACTAATTTGATTGAAAAAATTAATTTAGAGATGAATTTAAAGAATGATATATTTTTCAGGAACTAATATGATCATTAATCCATACTTAGGAGTAATAAATCTCATTAGGATACTCTTTCACTTGATTTTTGGTAACCTCGACAGGGTGTTGAATCAAACTTGTATCAAGATCTCAAGTATCGGGGAACAGATACGACTCCTCTGAAAAGAGTGAGCTCGATTCAGGAATTAGTTAGCATTCGTGTCGAAATGTATGAGATGCTTGAATTGTGGCAAATAATAAAGAATTGCAATAAAACAGATAAAATGTTCAAATTGGAATTGAAAGAAAGCAAAAATGCTTGAAGAGAAGTGAAAATAGAATGCGTAAAGCAAATAATGAAAAGAAAACAAATAAATGAAAAGAAATGGAAAAAAGAAGATAAAAGAAAGCAAATAAAAGTGGACTTCCAACACTCATATGCACTTGTGCTCCATTGTCTTCCATTGCATCGCTGGGACTGAAAATTTTGGCGGAGGCTTATGTGTGATGATATAGTGTTTTTAAAGAAGTCCCAGAACTCTTCTAAGTTTCTACTATTTATAAACCATGGAGATAAACTTGTCATCGAATATGTTGTCCATGATCTTACTTCCTCCTTTTTTTTAGTTATAACCTTGTCTTGACCATGAAGAATCTTGACACCCAAGTTTTGACACCCACGTCTTCCTTGATCTTCAAGTCTCACGTTTCTTCAGCATGCTCCTTAAATTTTGTACCCATATCCTCCACTCAACTTGAAGGTCAAGTAGCAAGTCTTGATACTCAAGTAAAGACAATAACTACCTTTCGACTTTGACTTTCTTTGTACCATATTTCTTCGACTTCAGCTTACCCATTTCCGCTTCTGTAGTCGAAACTATTGGAAGTCGAAGTGCCCTCTTATCGAGAAAATTTCATTTTTTGCACCAACAAATTATCCCTTTAAAACTTGTTATTTTGTTCAAAAAATACAAGTTTTAATCTTTCTCGTGATGGGCACATGCAACCTTTTCAAAATCTCATAATTTAAAAGGACAGTTACGCCTTATTTAAAATGACGCGCGCTTTTCTGGGAATACATAACGTTCCCTAGGTTTTAATGAGTTGTTCTTTGAATATAGTACTCTCACTCCATCACTATTTTTGCAATCAAATCATCCCCAATTTCCGAAAACCTTGCCTTTCGAAAACCCAAATCTCTTTTCTCTCTGAACGACGTATCTTCCATGGCTTCCCAATCTATGCCTCACTCAAGCTCTACGCCGCCTTTCACCGCCGCTTCTTCTTCTTCAGCAACCATGGCTGCTGCTTCACATTCTCGTGAAGAGGGTGATAAAGTCATTCTCCCTCCTCTATTAGTGGCTGAAGTGGCGCAGTTCTACCATAAAAAATGGAACTTCAAGGGCCCCATACCTATATGTGAAATCTTCTGACCTTTGGCACCGCCAAGTATTCCTATCATTTTCAGTTAATGGAATATTGCATTCTTTCTTAGGACCTTTGGCAACCCAAGAACAGATTGAGTCTATTTCTTCTTTCTTCCCATCGCCCCCAGAGCATTTACCATGGATTTTCTGCAAGAATGTCAAGGCCTCATAATTTGCTGGTGGAGTCTTTAGAACTGCTCTCCCTAGGGATTTGAGTCCCCTTTTTTTTTGACCTGGATGTCTCAACTTGCACCTGTGTATAAACCTATTTGGGAAGCTCTGAATATTATGCATGTCTTAGAATTAGCTACCTTCGACATTTCTTACACTGCTCCTTTACTAGGGGCTAGTCTGTACTTTTGGTGCCCTGCCACTAATAACTTCCATTTTCCTTATGGAATGATGGGTCTGACTCTGATGGACATTTCGACCCTGATCGGTTTACCAATCGATGGTGAATTCGTGTCATGGTCGACCAATTATCCTGAGGATGATTTTGACATTAATTTCGACTAGAACTCCATATCGAGCTTTATTCAAAACAACATGGGTTCCGATGGAGATCCTGTTTCTGATAATGAGCATGTAGCTTTCCTCTTGCTTTAGCTCAACTCTTTTGTTTTTTTCTCGAAGTCAATCCAAATTCAAAAGAATAACTACTTACTCCTAACCATTATGCTTCATCACAAAAAATTCACCAACCTTCCTGCCTTGATTCTGAGTCAACTTTATAAAATACTTTCTTTGATTGTCGGTGAAATTCGTCATGGAGATCCTTCGATCAATCATTTCGGTCCCCTCTGTGTTGTAAATTTGTGGCTAAAAGTTGTTCTTGGACCTTGACTCACAGTTTCTGATTCTATAGTTTTTAACACTCTAATCGATGGTACAACTCTTCTTCTCTTCTTAGTATCAGAAATATGAGAAAAATACTATATTTTCTTGATATATTCAAACCTAAAAGATTTGAAATAGTCTTAGGCAACTTGCTTATTAGAATACTTGAACAATTTTTTTAATCTCAACACTAAAAGGATTAATCCCATCAACTCGACTATCAGACTTGTAAGAGACGATAGATTGATTCTCTTTCACATTATTTTCATTGCTGGGAGTAGAATATTCGGGACTGACTTCATGTTGTTTATCATTGTTTTCATTACTGGGAGCATAATATTTGGGACTAACCATAATATGATTGGTTATTAGAGACATGGTGCTTTCTCTTAATCGAAGCCCTTTCCCGTTGTCCACAAACTTTCAAAACTTCACAGTCAGAATAATCACTATCATATAACTCAGTTTCTAACCCATCAAAATCATCACAATTTCTGCCAGAATTTTTAGATCTATGCTAACCATGATAACTTCTCTTAATGGCCTTTTGCAGAGCATATTTTTCTAAATCTTTGGTGCTAGATACAAAATTATTTTTATATATTTTTTTTGTCAAAGGCTTGGGGGCGAACCTGGCCCACACCCACAAAACACAAAAACTCTGTGCCCAACCCAATCTGATGTCTCTATCTCTCATACTTCTCAAAGGCTACTCGCTACAAAGAATGGATTCTCCATTCTCCATTGCCAATGAAAAATACTCCACAAAAGGTTGCGGATGATGACACCTCCCGGTGAAGAAGACGAGAGCCACCGTTTAACACTCAATTTTGCTGCCTTTTGCTACTATTGATTTCTAATTGCACTGATTTGCTCGCTCTACTTCGTTTCCTTGATGCGATTCACCTCTCCTCAATCCCTTGACCTCCACCATTCTCCAATTAACTATGCTTCACTTGGGCCATCATCCTCGCCCGCTGATGACCGCTTCATAGATCGTTGCTTGGCTCCAAACATTCCTTTTCTTCACCCAGTTGGACTCCGATCTCTCAAACTATTTTTATATACTTGACTATTATCAATGTTTATGTATACAAATTTTTGCATAAAGCTTGTCCCAGAAGAACATCGTTTACTTGAAACATCACTATCCAACTCCCCAACACCTTCAGTAACTTCATCATCACTTTCATCATCGTCATTAACACTTATAATGCTCTGATGTGTATATATTCTGACTCTACTTAGCCCAAAGAGAAAGAGAAAAGAAGGGCTAGAGATGGTACAGCTAATTCTGAGATTAGGGTTTTTTTTAAGAGATCCAAGGACTAAATTGACAAAAAAAAGTTATAGATACCACATCAGCTAGCTGTTATGGTACCAACGTGACAGCAGTAAGTCCACATCAGCTTGTTGATCATGTCTCATTAGCAAAAAGTTGTCCAAGGACCAAATTGAATCTTAGAGTACAATTTTAGGGACTAAGTTGTGTAACTTTAAAGTTTATTGACTACTTTAAAGCTATAGTGTAATTTCAAGGACCAACTTAAGACTCATCTCATGTAACTTTTATCTAACTCTCTTTATTTTTTGGTTTTTTTTTTTATGTTTTTGGTTTATTCACATTTTTTATTGTATTTCGATATTAGATTTATTCCTTTCTTTACTCCATCTACACATATGGTGTATAACAATCAACCAACAACACCACCACCACCAACAATATTAGCAACAAAGCCTTATCCCATTAAATGAGATTGGCTATATAGACCAAGACGAGACAATTGAGTTCTATCATGTATTTATTTTTATAATGAGATTATTTACGCACGTATCTTTTTTTTTTACTACTTCATACCTGGCCTTTTTTTTTTTTTTGAAAGTCATAACAAGTTCAACACACTAAGTGGAGCATGCAAACAGGAACTAAAAATGTAGCAACTCCTATGTCATCTCCGACAAAGCCATCAACGACATGCGTTTATTTCACACCATTTCTTGGAGCTACAAAATGATCTAGCAATGCATTCCATTACCACCGTTGTCTTATTCTAAAAAATAAATTCATTTCTACACAACCAGATATTCCATACTACGGAGAAAAATCTCAGTAACCATGTTTTATGCTCCTCTTTTCTCAAAGGAATCATCCTCCAACTCTCAAAGTATTCTCTGATGAACCCTAGGATGCACCGAATCCGACCCGCATGAGTAATCCATGCTGAAGGATTACCATGTGTTCATAACACGCAGCGGAAGAAAAAGAAAGTAATTCTTAAAGATCTATTTTGTGCTTAAACTTTATTCCAATAATATATATATATATATATATATATATATATATATATATATATATCAGATCTAAATACCTTTAGACGATTTAGTAAAAATCACTTTCTCCTTCGATGGTACGAAAGGCGCTATACGTATCCACACCGAGACCAACCTTTGCTGTCAACTCCTTGACCAATGGACATCTGATCTAAATTGAGAAACCTCTTGCAACTCTTTGCATGCCATAAAATTCTTCTCCAAGAATTAGGCTCATACGTTTATGTGTGTAGAGGTAAATGAATAAAACCCTTGTGTTTTATTCTCATCTATCACTTTCCTCTACTCTTGGCATACATATATATAGTATGAAATTTTTTATTGATTTTAAATTTGATTCTCAATTCAAATTTAAATCATATCTTTAAATTATAAATCTGAATCCTTCAAATTTATGAATCATATCATAACTCAATTTGAAACAGAATCAGTTAAGATCTCATCCAAATTTAGAATTCAAGTTTAGAAATAGAATAACTAATTATTCTCAAATCTCATATAATATTCTCAATTATCATACTATTATTATATTCTTGGTGCTAGCAAAGAATATAATAATATTCCATTTGAATTAATATAATTATTTATTTGATCAAATCAAAATAATAATTAAATAATTCTACAGCAAAGATTAGAACACTCGTTAGTGTGTGACCCCATAGGTTCAATACTAAGCGGGTAGTAAATTAGTCATACTAAATTTACTAATCAAGGTTGGCGTCTAGCAACACTCCTTAACGACCCGATAGTATGAAGTAATATATTTTTACTAAGAACCTTAGAAAAACAAAGTATAATTCCTTCCATCTTTCCAGCTCTTGGTTAACCTTTAGAGTATGGTTTAATTATCAAACTCTAACTTGTTACCATTATTATAATGAACTGTGAATGGCCTAAAAAACTCATTTCTTCATTCATTCAATCCCCTTGGCCAAGGTTTTATTCATCTCAGTCATTATAATCATAGAGCTCAAACTCTTTACCGAGAGTTGACGGATTCCTTATTGACAAATCATTAATTCTACAAGTATTTAAATCATACCCAATATCCATTCAACTAGCACCCTAGGGTATTAGGTATCTGGAATCAAAGTATAATAAATACATTGTTAATTACTATGACAGTCGCAGGCAAAGGAAACTTTATTACTATATTCATCTTGAGAATATCATATTGACAAATATGCGGTAATTATAACCATTAGGAATTCTCAGAGTGAGTCAGTTCAATGGTCATATCTCTATATGCACCACCTATATATATAATTTAATAAATGAGATCTATTAATTTTCATCCAATGAATACCATTATATATATATTGATCTTTCCAGATTATTAATGTCCTTTTTAATAATCCTATGACCAAGAACAATTTAGATTAAATTATAAAAGATTTATCTCTCAATATTATGATCACTATCACAATATAAATCTCTAAATTTAATCAAGGACCTTATTATATTAACATTTTAATATAATAACAATAACGAATTATTTGACACATGATTGATTGGATTGTGGTCATACTCCTTATTCCCAACACATGCGCACCATACCTGTCACGCATACTCACACGTAACAAACAAATGTTGCACAGTTTCAAGTTCCTTGTTACACATCCCACAAATATTATCATTCTGATTAATAATGCCAAATCTACTCAAGCGATCCTTTGTATTAACTCGACATACTAGCACAAACCAAGTAAACAACTAAACTCGAGGGGGTACTAGTCCTTTCCAGATTCCATTTGTGTACTTGTATCTAAGGATATCATCCATCAAAATATGTTCTGCAAGACCTACACAAATGAGTTAGTAGTATAAATACATTCCTTGTCAAATTTCCACACCACTCTATCTTGTACACCTGCTATCAACCTCACAACGTGCAATATATCAAGCATTTGATTCAAACTATCAATCTCTCATTGGCAGAGTTCCCTCCTCCATTGGAAGTTCCACACCCACTATATACCATCCCAAAATCCACAGTCCCCAATTATGGATCCTTTGTTATTTGAAACCAAGAAAAGCTTCAGAAAGGAGTCTTTCAACTCCCCCAACTGTAACCATCTATCCTCCCAAAATCTGGTTGATCTACCATCTCCTACTTCCATAGCAAGTCCATCATCAATCATCTTCTGGCCTTTTTCGATATTTCTTTACCTTTTGATTACTTATTGTCTACTTTTTATCTCATCTACTTTCTTAATTGAATGTTTTACCGATATTCATCCCAATATCTAAATTATTTGAGAGAAGTTTTACTATCTTTTTAACAATAGACACTTTATTTAGTCATTTTCTTATATGTTTTTTATTTCAAATAAAAAATAAATAAATAAATAAAACACTTTACTTGCAGCTACAAATTCAAATAATGTAGTGTTCCTATTTATGACAATACTAGCTATAATTCCCCTTTAAACTCAATCATTAAATTTTTGGCTCACAAAAATTAACATATTTTAATTGGAACCCTCATATCCAGTTTTTTAACTGAAACATTTTTAATGTATCCAAAATAAAAAAGACATCTTAATACGCAGGACAAGAATATCTATATACTATCACATTTATCCATTGCCTGCTCTTTAAAACTCCCTCATAACTCGTGAAGTCCTCGATTTTTATGTTAAGAGTGCTTGTATTAGTATATATGCAAATGACACCAAACAACAGTTTTAATAAATTACTTTAAAGGTCAAAACAGAATAAATATTTAGACACCAAAATGCAATTAATCTAAGCATTTTCCTTTATTTATTATTATAGATAAATGATGATGGGATAAAGAAAATAAAAATGAAAATAAAACAAAATAGATATACATATATGTTATTTCAGTCCAGCACGGAGAAGCAAAGAAAATATCTGTTTCATGCGCATGCTTCATAAAGAGACTTCAAAGGTGGCGAACACTCCTCATTATTTTTTAATAGTTAATAAAATAAAAAAATATTTAACTTTCACACTGTATTAAGGGAATAAGGGTGGCTAGCATTTATATATCTGAATTTAGACACACCCCATTAAAGTAACATAGGCCAGCAATGATGTCATAAGCCTCAAATTCAATTAGGACCATAAGATTCACAGCATTGGTTCAATGTAATTTGGATAACAAGACAAAAAGCTTAGTCTTTAAAGTCGCCCATTCATTGTACTGAAACAGATTTTTTAAATTGACTCGTAATGGAAAAGTCCAAAATTCTGCAACCTCACAATGATAATGAATGAATAAATCAACAAATGAATGACTGCGCATATCATGTAGTTCCAGCGTTTTTCTCGTGTTGCTTGTCCCTATCAGTCTATCACAAACTTCACTCTATAAAGTATATCATCAATAGATAAAAAAGATAAATAAATAACAAGTTGTATGTATTTAGAAAAGATAAATTTTGTTGGTGTCTATGTCTCTAACACAGTACTTTCACTAATTTTTATCAACATTTTTAATAAATAAAAATCTTATTTATAAGGAATTATTCCGCCACGAAGATATATATGAAGATAAATTAAACTAATTATAATAAATCTTTTTTGGGAAGAATGGAGTAAGATAAAAAAAAAAAATAATAACTAGATTGTTTAAGAAAACTGTATAATATTATGGTGCTTTTAATTTTTTTTTTACTTTCTAATATATAAGAAATATTTTTTTGTTTATTGAAAACACTTGTTTTTTTCTTTTTTTTTTTTCTTTTTTTGTTTACAAAACACTGTTTATTATAGTAAGATATCTAATTACATTGGATTTAAAAGATTGAATAGAGCCCCTTTTGGCTAATTACGAGGTGTGAATATGCAATCTTCAACAAATTCATTGCGGCGTGAGAAAGCAATGTAGGTGAAATGGTAATGGATAAGAAGTTAAGAACAAAATTCAATGGGCAAGTTGGGTTTCTCCAAAACAGGCTACATCTACGATACTGCTTAATGGTATCCGGTATTTGACCTCAAAACCCAAAAAGAAAAATATAAATAACAAAAATAAGTGAAATAGACCTATTACAAGAATGAACAAAATAAAAAATATTGCGAGCAAAGAAATTAACGGATTTACTTAAATAAATTTTTTTATTTTGAATTTAGGTTAAAAATAAAAAAATTAAATTTTTTAATGTTATTAAAAAATTTTGTATTTTTCAACGACCACAGTTGCATAGTTTTTATTTTTTAACAGATTAGTAAACATAAATTAACTATTAATTTTGTCATTATTAACATATATAAAGAATCTGTTATATAAAAAAAAACAAATTCTATCTAATAAGATTAGTTGAGCAATTCTCAAATTAATTCAAATAATATTTTTAAATAATTCTGTTATAAGGAGTAGGGTTAGTTAAATTAGTAGTGAAAGTTTCTATTTTTATATATATATATATTTCTACTTTAGTGTACAAACAATAAAATAAAATAAAAAAATAACACTTTTTAATTCTTTTGCATAAATTTCATTCTTCCATTAAACATTTTTTTTCTTATTCTTACAGTCATCGAATTATTAGAATGCTAATAAAATTAACTTCCATTTTTATTAATAACAAAAATATTTTTTATATTTTTAAAAAACTATAAAAATGTCCTACAATAGAAAAAACCTTTTCTAATAATAAAAACGGCTGACGTGTCAAACGAAAATATAAAGGCTCATTAATTTACATATGACAAAGTAACGTGTGTAACTCAACGTTATGATGGTTTGAGGAGATAATACAGTAATGTGACGGCATTAGTTAGCTGAATAGGAATTAGAAATTGGACCGTCCGATTTCTTTGTTGGAGAGAGGGGTGCACAAATCGGACGGTCCGAATTGTGAGTGAGGGAAAAAATCGAGCATAGTAATCGGACCGTCCAATTACATGAGGCTGAGAAATTTTTGGATTAGTTCACTTAAATCGGATGGTCCGATTTGCTGCATGCTAAAAATTTTGAATTTGAATGTGATCGAAATCGGACGGTCCGATTTCAGAGCGTAATAAAAGTTAACTGTTGAAATGCGGTCGGACCGTCCGATTTATGGTTTTATATATACCTCAACATTACCCGAAGTCTCCATTTTTTGTTAGTCTTTGAAATCTCTCTTCTGAAACCACTTTAGTTCTTTCTTCTTCTTCTTCTTCATTGTTTTGGCACCAGCTTTCATGTTCATTATTTGAAGATCCTATTTTTCCAAGTTTGAGAGTGTTTCCTGTGAGTATATCATAATGGATGATAGAGTATTGTTAAAGATTTATTATCATGGGCAGATTTTATTACAAACAGTTGAAGGTGTAAAATTTGTGTGTGAAAATCCATTGGATATTGTTATTCCATTTACGTTGTCGTTTGAAGAATTAAAAGGTGTAATTTGTGAGAAGATGGATTCTCAAATATGTAGGAGAATATCGTGCATTTTGTACAGAAACCCAGTATCTGTATTTGGTGGGTTCGTTCAGTTTCAAACCAAATATGTAACCGATGAAGCGAGCATGCAAGATATGTTTTCAGTGTACATGGAAACTCGGTCACAGATATCATTCATCGAGCTGTATATTGAGTTTGGGCAGTCAGAAGCAGACCGAAATATTGAGCTGAAAAATTATAATAGTGATAGTGAGGAGGAGTTCGAAAGTAATTATGAATGCCTTGATCCGGGTGGAGATGGAGATCAGGTCGAGGATACTATGCAGGCAGATGTGGCGGATGTGGCAAATGCACTAGTAAACCAGCATCCGTTTGTGGAGCCTACTTTCATGCGCTCGCTGGATTTGGAGGCCATGCATACACCGGAATTTCCTGAGTATATGAATGCAGGTACGTAGTTTTGATACAATGTATGATAGATTAATATGACAGATTGATTAGTTAGCATGTCGAACATGTGATCAGTAGAAATGATAGTTGATTGTGCGAGCTTTTTTATCTGGTAACTAGCGTACTTGTCAAAATCGGGCCGGATCGGATGGTGGGACCGGACCGGACCGGTTTGACTGGATCGGACCGGTTCAAAACAAACCAGACCGAACAGGTTCGACTGGGCCAAATCGGTTCGACCGGGCCAGACCAGATTGACCGGACTAGTTTGACTGGTTAAAAGGTGAACAGGCCGTCTAACCGGTTCGGTTGGTTGGTTGGACCGCACATGGACACGAACACGAAACAAGTAATAACCCATAGGATATAAATATATTGGTATATTGGTATGTTGGTATATTGATATTGATTGTGTTATTATTTATTTTTCTTGTTCCATTTAATTTTATTCTTATAATTTAATAATTTGATTTAATTATGACCGGTTCAACCGGATAAACCAGTGACCCGGTCATTTGACCTGGTTGATGACCGGTTTGATTCTGATAACTATAGTAATTAGCGTTTAGTTTTTTGGTTGATTTTTTATTTCCTATGTATTTAATTACTTATTTATATTTATATGACCAATTTATAATTATTAATCAGAGCACATAATTTCTGGTGTGAATGTAGCAGAGCTTCCGGTTGTAGCGGATGGTGAATTTATCGTAGGGATGGAATTCAGTTCTAGGGAGGCAGTGATTAAGGCGATGAAAGATTATACAATCCGTCGAGGCGTGGATTATAGGGTGTATGAGTCGGAGCCAAAAACATTCTATGCTAAATGTACACAGTACGGTGCTGGTTGTGACTGGCTGATCAGGGTGAGTAAAATGTCCAAAAAGTACTGTTGGGAGATAAGGAGGTACAATGGTAGTCACACGTGTACTCGAGCAACCATTTCTCAAGATCATTCCAAATTGGGTTCCGACACAATTGTAGAAGCAATTAAGCCGTTGGTAGAAGTTGACCCATCTATAAAGGTAAAATCAGTCATTGCGGAGGTACAGTCGAAGTTTAATTACACTGTAAGTTATCGCAAAGCCTGGTTAGCAAAGCAGAAGTCAGTGGAGTCAATTTTCGGCGGGTGGGAAGCTTCGTATGAAGCTTTGCCCATATGGTTTGAGGCCATGTGTCACAAAGAGCCATCAGTGGTCGTTAACTTTGAAACAATGCCTGCGTACCAGGGTGATGACTTGGTTCCTGACATCCGTGTCTTACATAGAGTCTTCTGAAGTTATTACCCTTGTATTAGACCATTCCGACATTGCAAGCCAATAGTGCAGGTAGACAGAACTCATTTGTACGGAAAATATAAAGGTTTTCTGTTGGTGGCAGTTTCTCAGGACGGCAACAACAATATTGTGCCCATTGCATTTGCGATAGTGGAGGGAGAGACATCTGACGCGTGGCACTTTTTTCTCAGTAACTTGCGACAGCATGTGGTGACGCGTGACGGTGTGGGCCTTATATCCGATAGACATAAATCCATCAACTCAGCTATTGTTCGGAGTAACGGAGCCTGGTCTCCTCCTAGGGCTTTCCACACGTTTTGTATCAGGCATATAGAGTCGAACTTCCTGAGAAAGTTCAAGACTCCGTACTTGCAGAAGCTTATCGTCAACATAGGTAAATTTGAATAAAACAAATTTGTTATTATCTAATATTATGTTATAATGCATGATTTTATGATGAGGCCTTTTGTGTAACATAGGATATTAGAGGACGGTTCGTAAGTACGAGATATGTTATCAGCGATTGCGCGAACGCGGTGAGGCGTACAGTAATTGGCTAGACAGGATACCGCGCGAGCAGTATGCCTTGACATTTGATGGTGGATACCGATGGGGTCATATGACAACCTATCTAGTGGAGTGCATCAACTCGGTTTTGAAGGGAGCGCGCAATCTCTCAGTCACTGCACTTGTTAAGGCAACGTTTTACAGGCTTAATGAGTTGTTCACACGAAAAAGAGCCGAGGCTGAGGCTCATATTAATGCTGGACATGTGTTCTCTGAGATTGTGACTACTAAATTGCATGCAAATCAGCGGGCATCGGGAAACATCCAGGTTAGATGCTTTGATAGACAGAATGAGGTATTTGAGGTACGTGAGATGCCTAGTGGAGTGGAGTACGCAGTCGACCTACATCGAAGAGTATGTGACTGTGGCGAATTCGAAGTGGATCGCATTCCGTGTCGACATGTATTTGCTTGTTGTGCAAATCAGCGACTTGATTGGCAGGTGTACGTTCATGAAGTATACAAGATGGACCAAATTCGAAGAGTTTACAGAGCTAGGTTTAGGCCACTAGGAAATCCGACAACGTGGCCTGTTTATACTGGACCTCGATTCGTAGGCAATCCGTTTCTCAGACGTGTTGCCAAAGGTCGGCCAAAGATGACCCGCTTCTTGAATGAGATGGACACTCGGATGTTGCGTGCGCCGAGGCGCTGTAAGCAATGTGGGGCCGAGGGCCACTGCCGTATCAGATGTCGTCAACGTGGTGGTGCAAGTGCAGATCCAGCCACATGAACTTGTTATATTAATTTATGATCTTGTTGCATGACTATTTGAACCTATTATATGACCTTGTTATATGTATGTATGATCTTATTGCATGACTATTTGAACCTATTATATGACCTTGTGTTATTTGAACCTATCTCATGAACTTATTATATGAATTTATGATCTTGTTACATGACTATCTGAATCCATTATATGAATATGTTATACGAAATCAAACATATTTAGTTACATAAACTCTACTTAACATAGTACATGTCAAATACAATAGTACATCACATAAAATCCAACGAACATAGTACGTGTGAATTAAAATAATACATGACCTAAAAGAACGAGACGCAAATAAAATAGTACATCACATAAACTCCACTTAACATAGTACATCACATAATACATGACCTAAAATAACGACATGAAATGAAATAGTACATCACATTTACTCCAATTATTCATAGTCAACGAGTCGACACCACTACTTTCTCCTTCCCCACTTCATTTCATTACAGAACTTTTTGCACTTCTTTGCAACCCTTTTAAAAGCAGATGGAGTATATTTATTAGCGCTTTGGCGTGGAGGATTAGTCCTAAGGTCATAGCCTTTTCCCTTTTCACTTGTGGCCGTACCTATCGAAATAGAACAAGCTCTAATAAAATATATTTCTCAAATAAATATAGCTTATACATTGAATTCACGCAAGTAAATTATTTTACCTGCACTAGGCGCTGGATCGTCGCCGTGGGAGTCATCATCATTTGTATCATCCACATTTTCTTCCTCATCCTCATCCTCATCATCGTCATCATCATCATCCTCATCCTCATCATCGTCATCATCATCATCCTCATCCTCATCTAGACGATTTACTAGGTAGTCATCAGCCTCATCAACAGCTGTCTTATTACTCTCCTGAATTAGACTCATCGGAATACGCCGTGGGTTCCTGCTCTGTATGATACCTACGATGGCAGCATCACTCCTACTCGAATCAATAGAATGTCGACCGCCAGAATGTGATGAGGATGTGTGGTGTCGAGCTCTCGAGTCTAACGACATCCTACCTGAAGCAATACCACTCGGATGCTGCGGAGCCATGAATCCAAGTAACTAGCTAAATGAGGCTTGTTCTCCTTAGTCAAAATGTGGAACACCCCAATACTGTTGATGTAATGGAACTGATGGAGTAAAATAATCCGCGGGCTGAGTCTGAGGAATATATGACTGAGGTGCCTCTTGTGTTTCTGGTTGAGAAACTGGGGGTGGTGGTGGGGGCGGTGCTGGATGTAGCGGGTCTGTTTGCTGCTGTTGGTTCTCCTGATGATCCGCTGGGTGGCCCTCTTGATTCTCTTGAATTGCGAGATCGGTCAGTTGCAAGTGGGCACCATATATCCCCCGATACCATTGCATGTAAATATCCAAGGGATTATGTAATGGAACCAGTGGATCAGCAAGAATGTGACTATACCGATTCGTCCATTGCATGACCCAGAATGAATGCACATCGGACCAATCTTCATTCTTAGGTCCAGTCAAGACCTCGCCATGTGCATCACCTAGGTCCCGCACTTGATGAGGCACACCCTGACTCAAACCAAACTGTCTCCTCAACCTATCAGACGCATGCCACTCGATGCATTCAAAAGAGATCAGCGGCATGGTTGCACTCCAAATAACCGAGTGGTGGTGGATGTCAGCCGGAATCACACCCGCCTCAATGCGATCAACTGCATAAGCCTCCCAAACAAACTGAACACATTGAAGGTAACAGAGTATTACACACCAGATAATAATACGGCTAATCAAAAATATAAAAACAACTGAATATCACATACTTGTCCTTCTTGCAGATCGTCCAATACCCTCCTATAGTGAGCCAGAGAATGATATCTATAAGGCCGTTCATCACGGTCCCAATTACGCCATCTGACATCAAACAGCCCGTTATAAAAAATTTATGATAAAACTCTCAATTAAAAGGTGATGCACTTATTCAAAGTAGATGATGCTTGAACTTACCTATTAGCAAGCAGAAAGACTCGAGGATTGCCTGGTATAGGCGAGAGAAATGGTAAACGAATCCAAGCCCAGGTAAGCAGAAGGGTCAGCGGTCCATCAATCTCCTTGCAGTCGACACGAGTAGCCCTACACAATGCTCTATACAAGTGCGCCAAACATGCCAAACCCCAACTAAATTCTCTGATCCTGCCGAAGTTACGGAGCAACGGCAAAAGTTTCCAGTGCACTCCTGTCCCCAGACTTGTCCCCAAACATAATCGTCCCAAATAATAACATTATGTGGCACTTTACATACCTCTGAATCTGAATATCATTATCTAAGACTAGATGATCTTTTAGTCTTCGAAACCAAGTCAACTTTACAAAACTTCCTCTACATTCTGTCTTCCTGGGTGCAACACCAAAATGATGGAGGCATTCGACCTCTAATGCCTCATAACTACTCAGAGTCGGTCCTGTAACTGGAATACTATTTGTCGGAAGGCCAAAAATTACCGCCACATCCTCCAACGTCACGGAACACTCGCCAATTGGAAAATGGAAAGTATGAGTCTCGGGCCGCCATCTTTCGATCAGAGCATTAACCAATGCTGATTGACATTGGACAACTCCAATATGCGAAACGTGATAAAATCCAGTCTCCCACAAATGCCCCTCCACAATTGGATTATATGGATCCGGTAGCAAATAATGATCACATATTAACATCTGTGAACCCTACAAAATATAGCCGTATATCACATTAATCAAATATAACCATACTTAATTAACATACCATATTTAACATTCTACCATTCTCATTATCACATAAGCAACATAACATAATTAATAAACCTTAAATGAAACTAAAATAAACATCTATTTATTACTATTATTTCCATGAAAACTATATTTTCTAATATCTAGATCCTATTTATTTCTTAATAATGATTTCCATTCCTTTAATATAAATAGAATGTTAAACTCAAATAAATTTAAAATTAAATCTAATTATTATTATTACTCGACAGCAATATAAAAATATATATTCTAATTCTAATATCTAAACTAAATCCTATTTGGTTTATATTAATAACTATTAATAATACCTAACACTTTTTTAATTTTAATATGAGGCTAGCTTTGGTGTATTCCATGGTTATTGGGGTCTGGCGTGCATTACATGGGTGTGGGGGCTGCGTAGGTGAAATCGAATGGTCCGTTTTATGGGGCATGTAATCGGATGGTCCGATTACTAGTGTGGAGGGTAAACAAATCGGACCGTCCGATTTGCGTACCACTACCACGCGTCGCTCAAGCACCAACCAGCCAATGGACCCCTTCTCACATTCGAGTAAAACCCTAGCCTTCCATCCAGTGCCCCACTTCGTTCCTCTCTCACTCTCAGACCCTTCTATCTCTTTCAAAACCCATTTTCTTTCTTCCATTGAAGCTCCAGCAGTAGCAAAAAAATTCAAGGAGGGGGACCAATTTAAACAATGCCAAGGAGACGAAGAACAAAAGATGTTAATCGTCCAGAGTTATACATTGTTAATTATCTTGATCATCCTAATTATGTAAGTTTATTTTACTAAATTAATTTTTTTAATTTAAATAATAATAATTAGGTTACATGTTATTTGAATATTTAGTTAATGTATGCTGTTAGTTAGTTCAAGTGTTAGAGTTGTGTGAGTATAATTAGTGAACTAAGTAACATAAATTTATTTTTCCGTGATCGAGGTATTATTATTATTATTATTATTATTATTATTATTATTATTATTATTATTATTATTATTATTATTATTATTATTATTATTAATTTTTTTTAGTGACTGTTAGTTTAGGTTTAGTTTACTAATTTAAACTAGTTTAGATAGTTAATTACTTTAGGAATAATGTGGTTAGTTAGTAGAATAGATTATGTATGGTTGTTAATTTAATTTTTATATGTGTCCGTACAGTGATAATAATAATAATAATAATAATAATAATATATAACAAAAATGAGAAATCAGTTATATAAATATAAATTAGGTATTAGGCTCATTAATTTACATATGACAAAGTAACGTGTGTAACTCAACGTTATGATGGTTTGAGGAGATAATACAGTAATGTGACGGCGTTAGTTAGCTGAATAGGGACTAGAAATTGGACCGTCCGATTTCTTTGTTTGAGAGAGGGGGCACAAATCGGACGGTCCGAATTGTGAGTGAGGGAAAAAATCGAGCATAGTAATCGGACTGTCCGATTACATGAGGCTGAGAAATTTTTGGATTAGTTCACTTAAATCGGATGGTCCGATTTGCTGCATGCTAAAAATTTTGAATTTGAATGTGATCAAAATCGGACGGTCCGATTTCAGAGCGTAATAAAAGTTAACTGTTGAAATGCGGTCGGACCGTCCGATTTATGGTTTTATATATACCTCAACATTACCCGAAGTCTCCATTTTTTGTTAGTCTTTGAAATCTCTCTTCTGAAAACCCTTTAGTTATTTCTTCTTCTTCTTCATTGTTTTGGCACCAGCTTTCATGTTCATTGTTTGAAGATCCTATTTTTCCAAGTTTGAGAGTGTTTCTTGTGAGTATATCATAATGGATGATAGAGTATTGTTAAAGATTTATTATCATGGGCAGATTTTATTACAAACAGCTGAAGGTGTAAAATTTGTGTGTGAAAATCCATTGGATATTGTTATTCCATTTACGTTGTCGTTTGAAGAATTAAAAGGTGTAATTTGTGAGAAGATGGATTCTCAAATATGTAGGAGAATATCGTGCATTTTGTACAGGAACCCAGTATCTGTATTTGGTGGGTTCGTTCAGTTTCAAACCAAATATATAACCGATGAAGCGAGCATGCAAGATATGTTTTCAGTGTACATGGAAACTCGGTCACAGATATCATTCATTGAGCTGTATATTGAGTTTGAGCAGTCGGAAGCAGACCGAAATATTGAGCTGGAAAATTATAATATTGATAGTGAGGAGGAGTTCGAAAGTAATTATGAATGCCTTGATCCGGATGGAGATGGAGATCAGGTCGAGGACACTATGCAGGCAGATGTGGCGGATGTGGCAAATGCACTAGTAAACTAGCATCCGTTTGTGGAGCCTACTTTCATGCGCTCGCTGGATTTGGAGGCCATGCATACACCGAAATTTCCTAAGTATATGAATGCAGGTATGTAGTTTTGATACAATGTATGATAGATTAATATGACAGATTGATTAGTTAGCATGTCGAACATGTGATCAGTAGAAATGATAGTTGATTGTGCGAGCTTTTATATCTGGTAACTAGCGTACTTGTCAAAATCGGGCCGGATCGGATGGTGGGACCGGACCGGACTGGTTTGATTGGACCGGACCGGTTCAAAACAAACCAGACCGAACAGGTTCGACCGGGCTAGATCGGTTCGACTGGGCCAAACCAGATTGACCGGACCGTTTTGACTGGTTAAAAGGTGAATCGGCCGTCTAACCGGTTCGGTTGGTTGGTTGGACCACACATGGACACGAACACGAAACAAGTAATAACCCATAGGATATAAATATATTGGTATATTGGTATGTTGGTATATTGATATTGATTTTGTTATTATTTATTTTTCTTGTTCAATTTAATTTTATTCTTATAATTTAATAATTTGATTTAATTATGACCGGTTCAACCAGATAAACCAGTGACCCAGTCATTTGACCTGGTTGATGACCGGTTCGGTTCTGATAACTCTGGTAATTAGCGTTTAGTTTTTTGGTTGATTTTTTATTTCCTATGTATTTAGTTACTTATTTATATTTATATGACCAATTTATAATTATTAATCAGAGCACATAATTTCTGGTGTGAATGTAGCAGAGCTTCCTGTTGTAGCGGACGGTGAATTTATCGTGGGGATGGAATTCAGTTCTAGGGAGGCAGTGATTAAGGCGATGAAAGATTATACAATCCGTCGAGGCGTGGATTATAGGGTGTACAAGTCGGAGCCAACAACATTCTATGCTAAATATACACAGTACGGTGCTGGTTGTGACTGGCTGATCAGGGTGAGTAAAATGTCCAAAAAGTACTGTTGGGAGATAAGAAGGTACAATGGTAGTCACACGTGTACTCGAGCAACCATTTCTCAAGATCATTCCGAATTGGGTTCCGACACAATTGCAGAAGCAATTAAGCCGTTGGTAGAAGTTGACCCATCTATAAAGGTAAAATCAGTCATTGCGGAGGTACAGTCGAAGTTTAATTACACCGTAAGTTATTGCAAAGCCTGGTTAGCAAAGCAGAAGGCAGTGGAGTCAATTTTCGGCGGGTGGGAAGCTTCGTATGAAGCTTTGCCCATATGGTTTGAGGCCATGTGTCACAAAGAGCCATCAGCGGTCGCTAACTTTGAAACAATGCCTGCGTACCAGGGTGATGACTTGGTTCCTGACATCCGTGTCTTACATCGAGTCTTCTGGAGTTATTACCCTTGTATTAGAGCATTCCGACATTGCAAGCCAATAGTGCAGGTAGACGGAACTCATTTGTATGAAAAATATAAAGGTTTTCTGTTGGTGGCAGTTTCTCAGGACGGCAACAACAATATTGTGCCCATTGCATTTGTGATAGTGGAGGGAGAGACATCTGACGAGTGGCACTTTTTTCTCAGTAACTTGCGACAGCATGTGGTGACGCGTGACGGTGTGGGCCTTATATCTGATAGACATGAATCCATCAACTCAGCTATTGTTCGGAGTAACGGAGCCTGGTCTCCTCCTAGGGCTTTCCACATATTTTGTATCCGGCATATAGAGTCGAACTTCTTGAGAAAGTTCAAGGCTCCGTACTTGCAGAAGCTTATCGTCAACATAGATAAATTTGAATAAAACAAATTTGTTATTATCTAATATTATGTTATAATGCATGATTTTATGATGAGGCCTTTTGTGTAACATAGGATATTCGAGGACGGTTCGCGAGTACGAGATACGTTATCAGCAATTGCGCGAACGCGGTGAGGCGTACAGTAATTGGCTAGACAGGATACCGCGCGAGCAGTATGCCTTGGTATTTGATGGTGGATACCGATGGGGTCATATGACAACTAATCTAGTAGAGTGTATCAACTCGGTTTTGAAGGGAGCGCGCAATCTCCCAGTCACTGCACTTGTTAAGGCAACGATTTCTAGTTCCTATTCAGCTAACTAATGCCGTCACATTACTTTATTATCTCCTCAAACCATCATAACGTTGAGTTACACACGTTACTTTGTCATATATAAATTAATGAGCCTAATACCTAATTTATATTTATATAACTGATTCCTCATTTTTGTTATATTATTATTATTATTATTATTATTATTATTATTATTATTATTATTATTATTATCACTGTACGGGCACATATAAAAATTAAATTAACAACCATACATAATCTATTCTACTAACTAACCATATTATTCCTAAAGTAATTAACTATCTAAACTAGTTTAAATTAGTAAACTAAACCTAAACTAACGGTCACTAGAATAATAATAATAATAATAATAATAATAATACCTCGATCAGGGAAAAATAAATTTATTTTACTTAGTTCACTAATTATACTTACACAACTTTAACATTTGAACTAACTAACAGCATACATTAACTAAATATTCAAATAACATGTAACCTAATTATTATTATTTAAATTAAAAAATTAATTTAGTAAAATAAACTTACATAATTAGGATGATCAAGATAATTAACAATGTGTAACTCTGGACGATTAACATCTTTTGTTCTTCGTCTCCTTGGCATTGTTTAACTTGGTCTCCCCTCGTTGAATTTTTTTGCTACTGCTGGAGCTTCAATGGAAGAAAGAAAATGAATTTTGAAAGAGATAGAAGGGTCTGAGAGTGAGAGAGGAATGAAGTGGGGCACTGGATGGAAGGCTGGGGTTTTACTCGAATGTGAGAAGGGGTCCACTGGCTGGTTGGTGCATGCGCGATGCGTGGCAATGGTATGCAAATCAGACGGTCCGATTTGTTTACCCTCCACGCCAGTAATCGGACCGTCCGATTACATGCCCCATAAATCGGACCGTCCGATTTCACCTACGCAGCCCCCACACCCATGTAATGCACGCCAGACCCCAATAACCATGAAATACACCAAAGCTAGCCTCATATTAAAATTAAAAAAGTGAAATATAAAAGTAACATCTAAAATAAACGATGTGGCACTATTTTTTATAATTTTCAAATTAAAATCCTAATCTCTCTCCCTTTTTTTCCATCACCTTATTCCCTTTTACTGTGTCACAGAACTTTGGGAACTGTATATCATTTTCGAAACTTTTTATAATGGGAAAAGTATATTCGTGATCTCCAAATTTCAAGTATAATTTAAAATTATAAAAAATTATAAGGGTGAATTTATAATATTAATTTAATGGTTAAGTATTTTTTTGCCTTTAATATATTGAGTGAAAATCAAAATCGTGTCTAACTTTTTTTTATTAAAATCATCCTCAATATTACAAAATGATATAAAATCATCTTTTTCTATTTTAATTTTATTTTTTTGACCAAATTACCCTTAAAATTAATAAAAATAATATTAAAAAACAAAAATAACCCCCTTCTAACTCTTACCTTGTCTCCATATCTCTTCCCTTTCTTTCCTCCTATCCCCTTCTTTCTGAAAATGGATCATCTCCAGTGAAAAAAACACTTGAGAGAATAAAGTGTGATCTTTTACCTTTAATTCTCTAAGTGGGACCACAATTAAATAGGAGAGAGAAAGCAATGAAGGGTTAGATTACACACTGGACAACATCCAGTTTTTTTTTCACTGCAAAGGATCCACTCCCCTTCTTCCTATCCCTCTCTTCGGTACCTTCTCCCAACCACAACCCCAATTCTTCTTCTTTCTCTTTCTGCCACCGTACCATCTTCTCATCCTCCTCCTTCTCTGCCTTCTTCTCCCTCTCCATCACCAACCTCAACCCTTCCTCTATTGACGTTGGCCTCACCTTCTTCATCTCCCACGACGACCACTTTCTCGGTGATCCCAGCCTCTCCTTAGCCCTCAACGACAACCATATCGGCATCGACCTCAACGGCGCCATTTCAGCTCTGGCCACCACCATCACATCGTTCTCCATCACTGTCGCTCCTATCCTCAGCCACAGCTACGACAGCGCCAGCAGCAGTAGCTTCTCGCACCATCGTTCCTCCTCTTTCCCTCAACCGCGACGACGACAGACGGCAGCAACACCACCTCTCTTCTCTGAGTTTCCCTCTTCTCTCTTTTCTACATTCTTCTCTCTTGAATTTTTTGTCTTGAATTTGAATTGGTGTTATTGTTGTTGATGAATTTTTGAATCTAAATATATTGTTGTTGTTGACTCTGTGTTAGCTTTGCTTGTTTTTTTTTTAATTAAAAAAAAATAGTTGTTGTTGTTGAAGATTTGGGTGGAATCTGAATATATTGTTGTTGATGCTGCGTTATTTTGTGTTAGCTTTGCTTGATTTTTTTTAAATTAAAAAAAATAGTTGTTGCTATTGAAGATTTCGGGTGGAATCTGAATATATTGTTGTTGATGCTGCGTTAGCTTTGTTTAATTTTTTTAAATAAAAAAAATAGTTGTCATTGTTGAAGACTTGAATGGAGAGATTGGAGTAGGGAAGAGGGAAGGGGGAGGAGCCAAGGAGGTAAACAGAGGAGAGTAAAGGGGAGAGATGATAATAAATGGTAATTTAGTCCAAAAATTTGAAAAAGAATGATTTTAAAACGTTCAGTAACGTTGAGGATGATTTTAATAAGAAAAAAAGGTCGGGGACGATTTTGATTTTTACCCAAGACATTAGGGACGAACAAAATACTTAACTCTTAATTTAATTAATTCAAAGAACTGAAGATAACAGGTGCTCGGATATAATGCATGTTGACGCCAGCAGCAGCAACCTCTAGTTTCCATGGCTGTCATCCTCTAGCACATGCCTTGAGAATATCCTTTTCCACTTTGTCACTACCGGCTCCTCTTCCACCTCATTCCTCAACACCACCCACTTCTCCTCTTTCTCGTACCTCAAGTGAAGAGAAAGCAAATTGTATTAATTTTGGGTTTGAACAGAAACTAAATTAATGGATCTCTAACTATCAATTTGAAATTTTCTCAACAGATCTCATGAATTATTTTTGAAAATCTTCAATAACAATAATAATAATTTAATTACATTGAGCTATTTTTTAAAATTATAAATAAAAAAGAGAGTTAGTGGAGATCGATTCTCGCCATCGTCCTTTATCAATGGCACAAAACATGCCAACAAAGTTGGCGCTTCTTCCCTATCGCCGAGAAAGACATCCAGAAAATAATGTTTCATAAACTTTATTTAAATGAATTGGGACTTGAACTTTGGAACGGAAACAAGAAGCAACTATGGAGCGACGACGAAGCAGATTTCTTGTTCAAGATGAAAAGATTGTTGATGCTTCAGGGAGCGGACTTGACAACATGACTCGCAGTGGCCAGTGGAGTTGCGGCTCTGGTGGCATCCATTGTTGCGTTTCCATGGAGGCTGAGAAGAAGACCAAGTGACTTGACTCATGAGGCTGCATCTCTCCTCTTGGATCTGTTTGTGTTGTGCTTCAGTCCAAAAAGACCAAAAAAAAAATTGGGACATAATTTTAATTTAACTTTTTCATGATCATTAAAGCAAATAATAAAAATTGGACCAAGAATGAATCACAGCCACACAAATGGAATATTTTAAGTTGGTTTCTAAACTCCTCAATATACTTTTCCCACCAAAGATATTCCCATCATTTTCAATTATCTCACATTCATAATCATTTAGGTCCATAAGAGTTTTTCATCGGCAGCAACGGCAACAAATCTCTCTCTCTCTCTCTCTCTCTCTCTCTCTCCCCCCCCAACAGCGGCCCCAGTGGTAGTTCGTTCCTTAGCCATTGATGCGTGAGCATCTTTCTTATCTTTTCTTAGTAATTTTTATGCGAATTTATCGAATTAATTTAAGATTTAGGTGTTTTAAGCCACCATGAATGTTACTTTAAGTTGTTTTGCGATTTGATATATTACAAGTGGCATTCGCGCGAGTTTGACAGAATTCAGGAAGAAAAAAACTTCAAATTCAAGGCTACCAGGCTGGCATCAAACGCCAAATGACCAAGTTTGGCGTCAGAATACAGAAAGCTCACTATCATCTCTGCCAGGCTGGCGCCAAACGCCAAATTTCCAAGTTTTGTGCCAGTAGCGAGAACCAAAGTAATCCCCACACAATTCAGCACCAAATCTCTTGCTCTAATTTGATTTTTAAATCAACTTTGAATTAAGAACCTAAGCCTAGATATCTTCTCTTTTTCTAATTGAATTCTTTTTGAATCTTGAAAAAGTTAAATCACTTGAATAACAGCTTGAAATCAATTCCTCATAATTCTCTAATTACCTGGACTTAACATGATACGTGACATATAATCATCTTATCTTTGGGTACCTAGGGTTTGTGTGGCTCATAAACTAGGATTGGACTTAAACTTCTAATTTAAATTAAGTGACCAAGGAATTGACAGTTGGTTTTGTTAGAAGAGATTTAATTGCTAAGGAATTAGGGTTTAATCAATTAGGGTTTGCCATGAATTGAACCTTTGCATGATTAAAGTGAGTGATAAGAACTATTAATCTAAAAATCTAACATCTCCAAAACCTTAACTGTTTTCTCATACTATTTTCACCAACCGTTCATTACTTGCTTTCTTGAATTCTCTGATTCATTGCTTTATGATACTTGGAACATAAAACACTCAAATTGGCTTGTCTGGCTAGTCTAATTATCTAATTATTATTGCTCAATCCATTAATTCTTATGGGATCGACACTCACTCACCTGAGTTATTCCACTGCACTTGCCAGTTAGTTGTGGTATTCGAAATCTGCACCAAGTTTTTTGCGTCGTTGCCGGCGATTAACTGTGATTGACAACTACCCATTGTTTGATTACCTAGATTAGACGTTTTCTGTTTTAATTTGCTTAATTTTTTCCTTTCAGTTTTCGAATTTACTACTTGAATTTTCCTTTTTGTTTATTTATTTTATTTTCTTATTTTTCTCATCTTATTTTCAAATTTTTGCTTTAAATTACCTCCTTATTTTCGAAATTTTTAGCCCTTTTATTTAGTCTATTTTATTTTATTTCTTTTACTTAGTTTATCTCACCGAAAATTCTCTTCACTCTGACGTAGAGATTTCCACTTTTCTTATTTTCTGTTTGTTTATGAGTAGAAACATAGACAAGGAACCTCTTCTTGACTTTGATCCTGAGATTGAAAAGACCGTTAGAAGATGCCAACAACAGGCTAGAGCTTTTAGAGCTACTGAAAGTCTCAGAGACAATTTTAAGGAAGAAGCTGAAGTAATTACTATGGAGCCAAATAACAACAATAATGTTGCTATTCCTAATACTCCTAATGTTCCTGAGCAACCTAGAAGAACTCTTGGTTCTTACACTGCTCCAAATCCACTTTCTATGGCAGTAGCATTATTGTTCCTCCTGTGAGTACCAACAACTTTGAGTTGGAGCCTCAACTCATTACTTTGGTGTAACAAAACTGTCAGTTTCATGGACTTTGCAGGAAAACCCAAACTTGTTTATCTCTAATTTCCTGTAAATTTATGATACAGTGAAGACTAATTGAGTCTATCCTAATGTCTACCGGTTATTGTTCTTTCTGTTTGTTGTACAAGACCGAGCTAAGCAGTGGCTTAATACACAACCCAAGAAGAGCCTGGATACATGAGATAATGTAGTCAACCAGTTCTTAACCAAATTTTTTCTACCTCAGAGGATGACCAAGCTGGGGACTAATGTTTAGATCTTTAGGCAACAAGAGGGTGAATCTTTCTATGAGACTTGGGAGAGGTACAAGGTGAGGCTCAGAAAATGCCCTCCCGACATGTTTCCGGACTGGATACAGTTGCAGATTTTCTATTATGGGATTACTCAGGCCGCCAGGACCTCTTTGGATAATTCTACAGGAGGATTCCTTCATATCAAGAAAACAACTGAAGAGGCTCTAGAGTTGATTGAGATGGTTGCCAACAACCAGTATTTATACTCTTCTGAGAGGACCGCCATGAGGAAGGGAGTCATAGAACTTGATGCCTTAGACACTATTCTCGCCCAAAATAAGGCTATGTCCCAATAGATAAATGCCATTACTCAACACTTGGGTGGACTTAGTTTCAGCTATTAATACCCAAGATTCTCCCTATGACATGAGTGGTGGATTTTCTCAAGGTGAGATGCAACACCCTACTACACAAAACTCTACGCTTAAGTCATAAAGTTGAGGTGGTGAGGTATTACGACCTCTAAAATAAAAGTATATATAATAATAGTTGAAGGAATTTAATAATTGAGGAGCCTTAAAGGAAAGTTTAAACAAAATTCAGAAAAAATTAAAAGCGCAATGCTCACGTAATAGATACTTACGTACGAAGAAAAGTAAAGATATACATATACGATAAGAGTAGAGTGTCAAGGATACAAATATTCAAACTCCAAGCTCAACCAGCAAAACTAAGGTTGGCCAATGGATATTTACATAAGTATATACAACCCTAAGTTTCCAAAATACTCAAAATAACCCTAGTTCTCCATCAAAAGCCTCTATGAGGTAAGAGTAAAACATACACAAAAGGAGAACATATGTATGGAATGAGAACCAGAGATTCTCAGTATGGTAATGATGCCCACATAACTTACATATAAGGTTCCAAAAAAGCCAGAGACAATCCTAGAACTTCCAGTATTTAAATTTAACTTAAATTCATAACTTAAACCAGAAAAGTAGGGCGATTAACTAAAGGATTCTCATTCTAAACTAACTCTCCCCTTTCTGATTCCTTCTAACCTCCCCATCACCAGTGGAATAATCCTCAACGTCTCCTCCACTAACAGGAGGGATCTCTCTGTTGCAAGCACAAGCAAAACAAACAAAGAAAGCACAAACAGAAAGCATGTATAACAAGCAGGCAATTAGCAATTAACATGAATAAACAATTAAGTAAGCCAAGACAATGCACACTCAAACAAAATATACAAATGCACATAATACATGCCTGCCCTACGGCTGATGAGTCTTATCTGTCAGTTACATAGCCAACCCGACATGTCCGGTAACTAACCCGGACATCGTTCTCTTGAAAACCGGTGAGCGGTACAGTACCATGATTCTCACCTGGTGAGCGGTAAACCACCTCGATCCCCACAGATGTTTTCAATTGGAAAGGAACAACCTGTGGGCGGTAAATAACCATGATTCGCACCATCTGCGATCCTTTACAAGAGGTACACCACCACGATCCTTGCTAGGTGCATGAATCATAATTTCATAACCCATGGGCGGTAAATTACCACAATTCCCACGTCCATATCGACACTGGACAAGCGGTAAACCACAACGATCCTTGCTAGGTCAAAACTCAAAAAATCAATTTCATTTTAAATCATTATAAATCATTCATTCATTCATTAACTCGTCTATGGATCTCCGGCATATTCGCAACATTTCCGTACTTCCTCAATTAACCATAATCATAGTCACAGTCACTGTCTACTAGGGATATAGTGCCCAGCACACTCTCCAATCACACTCACTATTTATCATTACCACCCTTATACCCTCTCTCATACACCCACAATTCATTAATTCATATCTCAATTCAATCTCAAGTTCATCATTTGTCATCATCATTATCATTCATTTCTCGTTTAATGTTACCAACGCCTCATTAATTTAGTTATCACTTTATCCACACTTTTCAATTCAAATCCTTCACTTCAAAAATCTTCATTCACCCCCAAGTTACCACCTTCTCTAGGTTCACCCCTCTCCCTATAATTAGAAACTAAATTTAGGACCTTAGAGAGTAAATATAGAGATTTAGAAGCTAGAAATCATGTTTAAATCACAAAAAATATAACTCTTTCAAAACAGGCCTTGGAAATTTTTCATCTCGCGTACGCGTCACACTGCCACGTACGCGGAGGCCCTAGGTAGAGGCCACTAGCCGCTTGTGTAGGTGTTTGCATACGCGGGCATAGCAGCAAAGCAAAAAGCTGCTACGTCCAAAATTTTCTGTTTTGTACAGCTAACTTTGGACGCGCATAACTTTTTTGTTTTAAAATATCTTTCACCCGTTCTTCAAACGGCATAAACCTCACGAACCTAATTTTCATTTAAAATAAGTTTAACAAAATTTGAGGGTTCGAAAGCCAAGTTATGACCTGCCAAAGTTGGGTCAAAAATCAATTTTTCACAAAATCATCAAACCTCTATTTTTACCAAATTCACAATTTCATTTCAAAGCTTCACACTCCAAAACAACATTAGTTGTGCTCAAACCATATCCATGTCCTCTCCATACCTTCCACAACACACCGATACCCAACTTCATCAATTTCAACCCAAACAATTCATAATCAAACAACATTACTCAAAATTTATCAATATATCATTATCATAACTCATAATCATTGTCAATTCCTCATTATCAATCAACAAGCAACACATTTTCGTAGACAAACTCAATACTCAACACCTCATAATTTACTTAACCAATTCCATAACACCAATTCAACAATTATTCTCAACACATCCAAATCAATAATTTAATTCAACAACCAACAAATATCAATCATCAACAACATCAGCAATCCAATCCTATCTTACAATCAACTAACTTAATTTTTCATGATATATTATATTTTAATTATGAGAAACCAAAACTATACCTTGGCTGATTCCTCTCTAAGCTCGGAACGTCACAATAATCACCATTCCTTAATCATCCAAGGCCCCAAACGTACACCAACAAAAAATTCGGCCACCAAAAATCAACTCAAGCTTCCAATGTTCATCAATTTGCCTCCACAATCACATAAGTTAATCTAATACCATGTAAATACCACTAAATTAAAATAGGGTTCGCTTTTCCAACAATTTCACAAGGATTTGAGAATTCTCACCTTACCAACGTAAAATTGGAGCAAGACCCAGCAAGCTCACGAAGTTAATTCGATCCTAAATACCGAAATTACACGAAAAAATCTCAACATATTGACTCAATAATTTCAAAATTAGGGGAGTGAATAGCTGGTAATGAAACAAAGCTTACCTACTAAATTGTTCCGATGGATTCGTAGAGCTTGACGCGGTGGTTGCGTGGCTGCAAACGGTGCGACGATCAGAGCTCCGGATTGGAAGTTTTATGGAATTGAAATTGAATGTGGAAGGGTTAGGGTTCAAAGCTGATTGCTCCCTCCATCAACGTGTTTCAGGCCATTTGGGGAAGAAGAGTGCAAGTCTTGGTTTTTATATAGTGGGCCTTGAGCCCTATTTGGGTCCGGTCCAACCGGTTCAGCTCGTTCGACCCAATTTTGGGCCAAAAGCTTTAAAATTAGTGTCAAAATTTATATTTTAATTATTTCTTTCTTTTTAAACTATAAAATTTAATTTCCTAATTTTGCGGGTTTTATATGAGACTTTTGATTATAGTTAATTTTTCTCTAAACAGGTTAATTATGTGGGCAATTCCTCCAGACCCCCCAATAATGATCCTTTCTCCAAGACTTACAATCTGAGGTAGAAAAATCACCCAAATTTTGGATGGAAAAATCAACCATAGAGGCACCAGAATTTCAATAACAATCAGGACCATCAGAATAATTTCAATTAGAGTAATTTCAACAACAACAATTCACTATCCAGTTCTTTGAGATCTTATGACTTGGAAGGTTTAGTTGCTGAACTCTCCAAAAATACTATTAGTTTCATACAGGAAACCATAGCTTCAATTAGGAACTTGGAGGTTCATATGGATCAACTAGCCAAAAAAGGTGCTGAAATTGATAAAAGATCCACCAATACCTTTCCTAGTAACATAATTCCAAATTCAAGAGAGGAGTGCAAGTCTATCACCTTGATTAGTGGACAAGTGGTAACTACAGAAGCACAAGTTATTGAGGAGCCGGTTGAAAAAGAAGCTTCAGAGGAGGCACAAGCCAAGGAGAAGCAGGCCCCTGAGAGGCACCCTGATAATCCTTTTCCGGTTGATGTCGAGCAATACAAAGTGAAAGCTCCAGTGCCTGAGTATAAACTCGAAATTTCATATCCTCAGAGGCTTCAAAAGGAGACCAAGGACAAGCAGTTTTCAAAGTTCTTGGAAGTCTTCAGAAAGTTGCAAATCAATATTCCTTTTGCTGAGGTTTTGGAGTAAATACCTCTCTATGTTAAATTCATGAAGGAGTTACTTTCCAAGAAGAGAAATTTAAAGGGAGATAAGACAATGGTCCTGACCAAAGAATGTAGTGCCATAATTCAGAGTAATTTACCAAAAAAAATTCCAGATCCAGGGAGTTTTCAAATTTCATGTACCATTGGGAGCACAACCTTTAAGAAAATCTTATGTGATCTAGGTGCAAGCATCAATTTAATACCCCTGTCTGTAATGAAAAAACTGAAAATCAAAGAAGAGAAACTAATAAGGATAACACTACAAATGGCAGATAAGTCTTTGAAGCATGCACATGGAATAGTGGAGTATATCTTGGTCAAAGTGGAAAAGTTCTTTCTTCCAGCAGATTTTGTAATTTTTGACATGGGGGAGGATGAAAACGTCTCTATAATCCTAGGAAAACTATTCATAGCCACTAAGAGAGCTCTGATTGATGTGGAAGAAGGTGAATTGATATTGAGGGTGCATGAGGAGCATTTGATCTTCAAGGTTTTTAAACCCATACATCTCTCACGTTTAGAAGGCAATTGCATGAATATTGAGTTCACTGATCCAAGTCTCCAAGAACTCCCGGATGATGTAAAACAGGGTTTGCAGCTTAAGCCTCCTTTGGTGGGAATCAATATAATTTTCCCTAACATCAAACCTAAGTTTGGTGTTGGCTGTGCGTCATCCACCAAGGAGGAAGTTTCCAAGAAGAAAGTGCCCAGGGGATGAAGAAACAAAAAGAGCCCCACGGAAGGTTTCTCCCCAGGGTTGAAGGTGGTGTTGACTTGTAATCCAATGTTACCTTATATAGTAAATAGAATCCTCTCTCTTAAGAATATTGAGCTACTTCATGGGGACATAGGGAGAAAATTCACAATGAGAGGGAAGGAATTGAAGCACTACGGTCAACTCCCACCTTAACAAGAAATCAACTGCAAGCTAGTGACATTAAAGAAGCACTTGTTGGGAGGCAATCCAATCTTTAGTATCCTTTGATTTTATATTCATTTTGGTTTTGTTTGTGTTATTATGGTTATTTGTAGTTTTTCTTCGTTTTACATGTATTTTGGTCATACAAAGTGTTTAAAACAGGAACAGATGCGTACGGAATAATGTACAGACCACCCTGGAGAGAATTGCTTTTGGGTGCCCTGGCTCTAAACTTGGCTATCTGGTGTTTGACGCCATGGCATGCATTCCAAAGGAGTTTCACTTTGGACAGTTGGCGCCAAACTTGGCCATCTGGCATTTGGCACCGGAAAAAAATTAATTTTTCTTTCCTTTATATCACTCTCTTCTTCTTTTGCAATATTTTTTGTTTTTACTTATCCGTGCTTTCTATGTCCTTCCCCGTTTTCAATTTTTCTTTGCTTGGAGACAAGAAAGCTTTTAACTTTGGTGTTGTAGAGTGAATTCTCTGTTTATCTTATCATCAATTGGCACCAAAGGGAGGTTAATCATCTTCATGGAGGAGCACAGCCTGGAGAGAGAGAGATACCCACCATGATGGCTGAGGTGGTTCAGTTTCTTTTTCAATTCCTATTTCCCTTTCGCTATTGTTATGTTAATTTCCTATTCTTTTTGTTTGATTTATATGTTCTTTGCATGAGTCTTAGTAATTCCTAGTCTTCATATCTTAGTTTAATTATGTTTCAATTCAAGAATGTCTCATGTATCACTATCTGAGCTTAAATTCAAAAAAAAAAGTGGTGTAATGCATGAGTAGTTGAGTTTAAAGTTACAATTGTCTTGTCAATTTATATTTATTGGTATTTATCTGTGATTTTGAATGCATAAAAAAGAACAATGCATGTTTGACCTTGGAATAAAGGATGCCAATTCATGAGGAACAGGGACTTGGAGAAGTATTATGAATTCACTAAATTAAACAAGAAGTTGATCCTTGAAACAAAAGAAATAGCAAGAAAAAGAAAACAAAATGCAAGGCCCAAGGCTCTGAGCATCAATAGCTAGGAAGGTTATAATTGATCAAAGTTCAAAGAGTTATTTTCCTAACTATATGCTTGTGGTGTAAATGTGCCAAGGAAGTCTTGAGATAGAGTACTTAGGGTCAAAGCCAAATGCAAATAAAGAGAAGCTAAAGGTTCTAAGCACCACTGACTGGGAGAAATCAATAGAAAAAACAAATCAAAACTCAAAGAGTTTCTCAATTAAGTGCTTGTGGTATTTCTGTGCCAAACAAAAGTTTGAGACAAAACATTTAGAGTCACGGCTAGGCTCAAGGTGCAAAGCACCCAAGAAAAGAAAAGAAAATGTTGTGCTCAAGGATTAATTGGAAGTTAAGAGAGAAAAAATTAATAATACTATCTGGATCCCAATTCAGAATGACATTGGCATTTCTGAACTTCCAAATGACTATGAGATGGCGAAACTATTCAGAATCATAGTATTGTTAACCCTATTCAACAGGTAGACAGGAGCTTAATTGAAAGCTCAGCTCTTAGGCAAACTCGCATCTCAGGTTCATATTTTTTTCAGTTGCTTAAGGACAAGCAACAATTTAAATTTGGTGTTGTGATGCGTTAGCATCTTTCTTATCTTTCCTTAGTGATTTGCATGCAGATTTGTTGAATTAATTTAAGATTTAGGTATTTTAAGCCACCATGAATGCTATTTTGAGTTGTTTTGCGATTTGATTTATTACAGGTGGCATTCAGATGAGTTTGGCAGAGTTCAGAGAGAAGAAAAGCTTCAAATTCAAGGCTGCCAGGCTAGCGCCAAACGCCAGATGGCCAAGTTTGGTGCCAGAACACAGAAAGCTCACTATCGTCTCTGTCAGGCTGGCGCCAAATGCTAGATTGCCAAATTTGGTGTCAGGAACCTTGTAAAGCATGAAGTATTGCTGTCCAGATGGCACCAAATGCCAGATGGCCAAGTTTGGCGCCAGTAGCGAGAACCAGAGTGGTCCTTACGCGATTCAACACCAAATCTCTTGCTCTAATTTTATTTTTAAAACAACTTTGAATTAAGAAAAGATATTTTTAGGTTTTAGAATTTAAATTTTGTATCAATTATAATTAGATATAAAAGAGAAGATATCTTGTCCTAGGTTCTTCTTCTTCTTCTTCTTCTTCTTCTTCTTCTTCTTCTTCTTCTTCTTCTTCTTCTTCTTCTCCACACTTTTACACTTTACTCTGCTACGATTTTCTTCGCACCATGAGAAATTAATCTTCCATTGTTAAGGTTAGGAGCTCTGTTATTTTAATAGATTAATACTATTGTCATTCTTCTCTTAATTAATTCACTGGTTTATTTTCATGGATTGATTTTGTTCTTCTTCCTAAGAATTATAGTATATTGAAAGAGAACTCTTTTTCTAATTGAATTCTTGTTGAATCTTGGAAAAGTTAAATCACTTGAATAACAGCTAAAAATTAATTCCTCATAATTCTCTAATTACCTAGACTTAACGTGATACATGATATATAATCATCTTATCTTTGGGTACCTTGGATTTGTGTGGCTCATAAACTAGGATTGAACTTAAACTTCTAATTTAAATTAAGTGACTAAGGAATTGACGGTTAGTTTGGTTAGAAGAGATTAAATTGCTAAGGAATTATGGTTTAATCAATTAGAGTTTGCCATGAATTGAACATTTGCATGATTAAAGTGAGTGATAAAAACTATTAATCCAGAAATCTAACATCTCCAAAGCCTTAATTATTTTCTCATACTATTTTCACCAACCGCTCATTACTTGCTTTCTTGAATTCTCTGATTTATTGCTTTATGATACTTGGAACACAAAATACTCAAATTGGCTTGTCTGACTAGTCTAATCTTCCAATTATTGTTTCTCAATCCATTAATCCTCGTGGGATCGACACTCACTCACCTGGGTTATTACTTGGTTCGACCTGGTACACTTATCGGTTAGTTTGTGGTATTCAAAATCTGCACCAGCCATCACCCTCTCATTTTCTTCCTTCCTTTGTTCATCTGTTTCCATCAATTTTTTGTTCTTTCATTCTTTCCCTCTATGTAGATTTGAGAATCTAGAAAAATTAGGGTTTTAAAATTGAGGGGTGAATTAGAAGTCTAATGAGATTATATGTAACAGATGTCACATTTGCAAATCTGTTTATCACCTTAGCCAATTTCGTTATCCAAATAGGCTTTTCTTTATGATTAGATATTTTTGTAGCATTTTTAAATATTTAAGGGGTATTCTTATCGTCAATAAAAGTGGAGGTTATTTTTGTCAGCGTATTAATAATTCAAGGACAAAATTAGTGGTTTTTCCTATTAAATATTTATGCATTTTAGAATCAAAAGTCCCAATAATTAATTTTTAGAGTAAAGTATATCTTTTGTCTTTAAAATTTGTCTAAAATTTTAAAAATATCCCCATGTTTTATGAGATTTTTACTAAATTTTATGAAAGTGTTATTTTTAAAAATTCATAAGTTTGTGAATCATTTTTCTAAATTTGTTTTTGGATTAAAACACAAATTTTTTATTACTATTCTTTTTAGTTAATTTTTTATATTTTATTTAAATTCAAATAGAATATTTTATTATTGACATTTCTTACACTCTATTAACTTTAACACATTCTATTAATAAGTTATTGAGTACACAGTGTAAGCCATAGCTAATTTACTTATATTTTTTGTAGGCTCTTACTGCTAAATACAAACATATAGTCAATGATCTATCTTAAATTCACAGCCTATGCCCTATGAAATAAGTTTTATTTCTTTCATTTCACGCCCAAAATCTATAAAATATCATCTATAAATATTGTCAGTCTATAAAATTCTTTAATAATACATAAAATATATTTTTAATTTTAAATTTAAAATTTAAACCATTGTTTATTTCAAATGAAAAAAAGCCTTTTGAGTTTTGACCGTATATTTTGCTTTTCAAAAATGCTAGGCAGTGAAATATTTTTTTAATCAAGTCTAACTAAGTCATAATGCTTTTTCTTTTTCTTTTCTCGTTTAATTTCCTTTTTTTTTCTATTTTTTTCCTTCTTTCATTATCATCATCATTCTTTCCTTTTAATGTTGATAAAAATATCCTCAAAAATAAAAAAAACGTGATAAAAGTATCCATCCGTTAAGGTAGACATGCTCCATTAATGTCAGAAATTGATGTCGTAAACGAAACATCCTATTCAGCAAACAAACTCTATTACTAATACAATATCAATTTTTAAACTCTAATTTCTCCAAATTAGACTTAAAGGGGGAGGGTTTAAAAGAGGATAAGTGAATCAAATAGAATTAAAACACATAGTAAATCACTAAATAGCTATTTTGGCATCTGAAAAATTTTGCTTTTGTCAAAATGGACCCCAACATTTATTTTGTCAAAAATAAATGTAAATCTTGTATAATTAACGAATAATCAGTCAATAAATTAATTATTAATTAAAAAATTAAAAAATTAAATTTTATTAATCCAATGGGATAGAACTATCAAAAAACGAATTTTCATACTAATTTTAAAAGTTTCGGCTCAAAATTTGGCCAAACAGGTCAAAATAGTTAAACCGGGTGCAAATCGAACCCAAGGTCCAACCAACCCATCAACACTTAAGAGCATCAGCTCTTCTTCCTTCCCAAAGCAAAGGGAAACACGTTGGGAACAATTGGGGATAGAGCAAGAACACCAAACCCTCACTCAAAGATTCAAATTGCTATAACTTCCAATTCCGAGTTCCGATTACCGCACCGTTTGTGGCCAAGTGTCCACCGCGTCGAGCTATACAAATCCCGCTAATCAATTTAGTATAAAAACCTTAATCTCACTCTCAGCCTCTCTTTCTCCTAGATTTTAAAAATTTGGAAAATTGGTTATTGAAATTTGATATTTTTGTGTTTAGGATCAAACTAGCTTGAGAAAATTAGTGAGTTTTGTTCAATTTAGGCATGAATAAGATAAGGACTCTCAAACCCATATAACTTCCTTGATTATATGTGGTTGGGTATTGAGTTGTGTGTATAAATGTGATGATATGGATTAGGTAATATATACGTGATTTGGAGCATATTTGAGAAGGTTGGAAACTTGGATTGAGCTTGAGTGCTAAAATCTTGGTGGTGGAGGCTTGAGATTTTGCTAATTGAGGTATCTTTGGCATAGGGAGAAATCGGCCAAGGTATGGTTTTGGTTTCTCGTAGATAATATATAATATTTTGTGAAAACTTAGGCTTGATGACCATAGGATAGGTTAAAATGTATGACTATGTTAATGTTTAGTAATCTTGATGAAAAATGTTGATTTAGTTTGAGAATATATTGTTATTGAAGCTTGTGGTTGATGGTTGATGAAATGATGATTTTGATGAATAAAAATGATACATTGATGATTGAGTATGAAGTTGTGTTGATTAAGAATTGTTGGGGTTGAACTTGATGAATTTGGGTATTGATGGGTCATGAAATAAATGTGAAGTATTTAGGTATGTTTTGGATATGGTTGGTTTGAGTTGGAACTTGAAAACTCTTTGGTTTTGAAATGGAAATTGTAAAAATAGTGGTTTGTGATTCTTATGAAAAACTTGATTTTTAACCGAACTTCGACGGGCCATAACTCAGCTTCCGGACTCCCAAACTTTTTCAAACTTAATTTATAGAAAAATTGGGTTCGTAAAGTTTACGCCATTTGAAGAACGAATAAAAAATAATTTTTAACGAAAGAGTTATGCACGTCGGAAGTTTGGTGTGAAAAAGTACTTTCTGCATAACTTAATAGCTTTTTACCATTTTTGTGGGGCATGCATACGCGACGAGGACATTTTGTTCTGTCCAGACGTCTCGCGTTAGAAGTGTAGAATATGACTGAAGGTGTAAGTTTTAATCAGTTGCAAATTACGAGTGATTTAAGACTGATATTCAGCCAGCACAACTAGAGAGTGAAGAGCTACAGAAAATGTTAAAGTCCATGGGACAAGAAAAACAGGAAGAGATCAAGAAGGATCAAGAAGGAATTTCGAGGTATAAAGAGAGAATTTGCGTACCAAGTGTGGAGAACTTACGAAATGAGTTACTATCTAAGGCTAAGAGAAGTGAATTCTTAATTCATCCTGGAACTACTAAGATGTATCATGAATTAAAGCAGATGTTTTGGTGGCCCAGAATGAAGAATAATATGGCGCGCGGTATATGTGGCTAAGTGTTTGACATGTCAGAAGGCAAAAATTAAACATCAAAAGTCGTCTAGCATGTTACAACCATTAGAGGTTCCATAGTGAAAGTGGGAAGGCATCACTATGGACTTTGTAACGGGTTTACCAAGGACACGGGTAGGATTTTATGCGATTTGGATAATTGTAGATCGGTTAACTAAATCAGCTCATTTTTTGCCTGTTCGGGTAAATTGTTCCTTGGACAAGTTAGCAAGAGTGTATATCAAGGAGATTGTGAGATTCCATAGTGTGCCTGCAACAATTGTGTTAGACCGTGATCCCCAATTCACTTTAAGGTTTTGGGGAACCTTTTAGAAGGAATTCGGTACATGATTATATCTAAGTATGCTTATCATCTACAAACGAATGGACAATCAGAAAGAACAATTCAGACCTTAGAGGACATGTTGAGAGCATGCGTGTTAGATCAACCAGAAAGTTAGGATAGGTATATACCATTAATAGAATTTGCCTATAACAACAGTTATCATGCAAGCATGCGGATGGCTCCTTATGAAGCATTGTATGGACGAAAGTGTAAATCGCCTCTGTGTTGGTATGAACCCAGAGAATCAAGCATCTTAGATCCCGAATTTATAGCTAAGACAATAGAGAAAATCAAGAAAATTAGAACTAGAATCATCACTATGCAAAGTCATCAAATTATGGGCAGAGAAAGCCGTTAGAGTTTGAAGAGGGTGAACATGTATTCCTGAGAGTTACTCCAATTATGGGCATCAGACGGGCAATAAAGACAAAGAAGTTAAACCCTGGTACATTGGACCCTTTGAGGTGTTGAGACGGATTGGACCAGTGGCCTATTGGGTGGCTTTGCCGCCACACCCTTCAAACCTATATGATGTCTTTCAAGTATCCTAATTTCACAAATACACATCGGATACAGCTCACGTGTTAGAACTTGAATCAATTCAGTTAAAGGAGAATCTGACGTTTCAAGTGGTTCTAGTCAGAATTGATGATGTCAGCATCAAGAAACTGCACAAAAAAGAAGTCCTGTTAGTAAAGGTTGCTTGGAGTCGAGCCAGCGTCGAGGAACATACTTGGAAGTTGGAAACAGACATGAGAAAGGACTATGCAATTATTTACAAATAACTAAATTTTGAGAGCAACATTTTCTAATTAGGTGGGTAGGGTGTAAAGTTCAGTTAAATTGTAATTAATGAATTAATAGCTAATAAATTAAATTATAAGTGAATAAGATTTGGAAATTTAAAATTTATATTTTGGAAGGATAAAAATATTTAGAACATAAATTAAAATACTTATCCTAAAGGATTTGGCCTAAAATTAGGCCAAAAAACTAAGCAAACAGACTTGGGCTACAATTGGGCCTTGGGCCCATTCACTAACACCGTCAACATGTGCTAAGTTAAGCACATTGTCCTTCACAGTTCACAACACTAAACCATTTAACATTGTGAAGAGAAGAAGAGATAAAACCTTGAACAAAATCCTATTCACCTCCCTCTTCAATTACCCATATCTTTTGACCCGGAGCTTCGGTCGCCACACCATTTGCACGTGAAACCCATCTCCTCCTCTTCATTTCTATCTACAAATTTGGTAAGCATCTCCCTCACTAAATTGCAGTTTCATTTTTCCTATGAGAATCACATTTTTTGCTTGTGTGTTCATGAAACTTGGTGATTTGTGTTAGGGGGAAGCTTGATGCACCACTATTTCGTGGTACGTTTTGTACTTAATTGAGTGGATTTTATCTACTAAACTCACACTTATTCATATAATTCGCATGCTTTACATTTTCCTTCCTAATTTTGTGCTATGATTGAAAACATGCTTCTTTGGCCTTAAATTTGCTATGTTTAATCCCCTCTTATTACCATTCGATGCCGTGATATGCGTGTTAAGTGATTTCAGGATTTATAGGGCAAGAATGGCTTAGAGGATGGAAAGAAAGCATGCAAAAGTGGAAGGAATACAAGAAATTGAAGGAATTGCTGAGCTGTCAAGCCTGACCTCTTCGTACTAAATCGACCATAACTTGAGCTACAGAGGTCCAAATGAGGTGGTTTCAGTTGCATTGGAAAGCTAACATCCGGGGCTTCGAAATGATATATAATTTTTTATAGTTGTCATGATGTTAAGTGACTCGCACGCATGACCTTGCAAAAGTTCAATTGACGCGTACGCGTGACAGAGCCACATGCTGGACGCATCAGAAAACGCTGGGATGATTTCTGGGCTCCTTTTAGCCCAATTTTTGGCCTAAAAAACACAGATTAGAGGCCGCAGAGTGGAGGAATCAGAGACACATCAATTCATTCACACAATTTTAGGTTTTAGATGTAGTTTTCTAGAGAGAGCCTCTCCTCTCTCTAGGTTTAGTTATTTTCAATTTTAGATTTCTACTTCACTTTAATTTAGTTTCTCTTCTACTCTTATTTGTTCTAGCGCTTTAGTTTATTTATCTTCTCTTGTTGATTTATTTATTCTCCAATTTGGTTTATGAACTCCATGTTAGATTTGATTTCCTATTAATGCAATTTAAGGTATTTAATATTTATTGTTTCTTCTATTATTTGTTAGTCATTGATGGTTACAATTGTTGGTTTTAGATTTTACATTACCTATTACTTTTCTATGTTTTTATGTTATGCCTTCCAAGTGTTTGATAAAATGTTTGGGAGGGTTTTAAGTTAGATTTTTATGTTCTTAGTTTTGGTTGAGTAATTGGAGACTCTTGAGTTATCAAACTCCTTTGTTGATTGATAATTGAAAGTTGCTAGTTGATTTGGATCCCTCTAAAGCTAGTCTTTCCTTAGGAGTTGACTAGGACTTGAGGAATCAAATTGATTCATCCACTTGACTTTCCTTCATAGTTAGAGGTTAACTAAGTGGGAGTAATGGACAATTCTCATCACAATTGATAAGGATAACTAGGATAGGACGTCTAGTTTTCATACCTTGCTAAGAGCTTTCTTAATTATTAGTTTATTTTCTTGTCATTTACATTCCTTGTTCAACCTTTCAAAAACCCAAAAAGATACTTTTCCATAACCAATAATAAATACACCTCCCTGTAATTCCTTGAGAGACGATCTGAGGTTTAAATACTTCGGTTTATTTTATTGGGTTTGCTTTAGTGACAACCAAATTTTTATATGAAAGGATTCTTTGTTGGTTTAGAAACTATACTAGCAACGAGAATTTATTGTGAATTCTATACTAGCAAAAATCCGTTTATCAAAATGGCGCCGTTGCCGGGGAATTGCAAACGTGTGCCTTATTATTGGTTATTTTGAATATTGTGAATAATTTTGCTTTTTCGTTTCTTTGTTAGTGTTTCTAGTTTTAGGAGTTTATTTTCATTAATTTGTATTAGTTTTTATTTCTCTTGCTACTATGAATTCTCACCCCTTTGACTATGAGTTTGGTTACAATCATGTTGCAGGAAGAGAAGATTACAATGGAAGCTTGGATCAAAGATGGGACAATCAAAGATGGGAGGAGTCACAAGAATTTGATCAATCCTCTTGGCAACAACCACCTCCAAGGTATTATCAACAACCATTCTATGATGCTTACTAAGACAATGGTTATGGTGGACCTCTTCGTGACAATCAACACCCACCACAATATACCTATGAACCCCTTCCTCAACATAACTCTGAACCATCATACTCACAAGCCCACTACTACCAAACACCCTCATATGATCCTAACCCATATCCACCATATCAACCACCCTATGAGCCATATGAACCATACATAGAATCACCCTACTTCCAACCCAATTACTTCCAAGAACCACCACCTCCATATACACCATATCCATATCCATCAACCCAAGAGGCATATGATCCTAATTATGCAATCCAGGCAGAACAAGAGTAAAAGGATCGTCTCAAGAAAACACTGGATCGATTTCAAGCAACCTTTCATCAATTAGAGCAAGTGGACATCCGGAAAGTACACAAATCTCTCATGGCTAAAGCATCTCAACCTGAGGACAAGGAATTGAAGTGTGTTGTTGAAGAACTGAAGATTGATAGTTTAGAAGTTATAGTAAACTCTCGTTGCAAGTATAGTTACTAAACCAAGCAATCAACTTTTCTTACAAATGTTTTGGTTGTCACAAGTAACAAACCCCTTTAAAATTGATAACCGAAGTATTTAAACCTTGGGTCGTCTTCTCAAGGAATTGCAGGGAAGTATGTTCTTATTATTGGTTATGAGTTTTGTAAATTGGGGGTTTTGAAAGTAAGGAACCAGTATGTTAAATGATAAGAAGAATAAAATAAATAAATAACTATAAAATAAACTCTTGGCAAGGTATGAGAACTTTGGAAGTCCTATCCTAGTTATCCTTATCAATTGTGATGAGAATTGGATTTTTTCCCCCACCTTGTTAACCTCTAACTATGAAGATAAGTTAAGTGGATGAATTAATTTTGATTCCTCAGGTCCTAGTCTTTCCTTGGGAAAGGCTAGAGTTATTGGAACTCAAATTAATTCTTGAAGAATTCCAATTTTCAGTTAACAATGAGTTTGATAAATCAAGTGTCTCCAATGACTCAACCAAAGCCAAAAGAAAAAATTCTAAATTAAATTAAAAGCATTCATAAATAGAATAAAACAATCATAAACTGAAATACCTCAAAATATATTAAATAGAACATTCAAATCTTAACATGGGAAGGTTCATAAGCTAAATTAGAACATTAACAAGTAAGAGAATTGGAATAATTAAAAATAGAAGAGAGACATTAATTAAAGGAAAATATTGGACCTGGTATTGAAGCAATAAAATTAAAAGGAATCCTAAATCCTAATCCTAAGAGAGAGGAGAGAACCTCTCTCTCTAAAAACTACATCTAAATCCTAAAATTGTGTATTGTGAGCTTGTTCTCATGAATGGATGTATTCTCCCACTTTGTAGCCTCTAATCTATGTTTTCTGGGCCTAGAACTGGGTCAGAAACAGCCCAGAATTCGCTGGTTGCGAATTCAAACATGCTGATTTTTTGTCACTGCGACGCGTCCGCATGGAGCACGCGTTCGCGTCGCCTATCGTCAGGGAAACTATGGCATATTATATATCAAATCGAAGCCTCGGACGTTAGCTTTCCAACACAAATTGAACTACGTCATTTGAACATCTGTAGCTAAAGTTATAGTCGTTTGAGTGCGAAGAGGTCAGGATGACAGCTTTGCAGTTCCTTCAACTTCTTGTACTCCTTCCATTTTTGCATGCTTCCTTTCCATCCTCTAAGCCATTCCTGCCCTATAAACTCTGAAAACACTTAACACACATATTAAGGCATCTAATGGTGATAAGAGAGGATTAATATTAGCAATATAAAGGCCAAATAAGCATGTTTTCAATCATAGCACAAAATCAGGAAGGAAAACATGAAGCATGCGATTAGTATGAATAAATGGGTAAAGAGTTGATAAGAACCACTCAATTGAGCACAAGATAAACCATAAAATAGTGGTTTATCAATCTCCCCACACTTAAACATTAGCATGTCCTCATGCTAAGCTCAAGAGAAGCTATAAAGAAGTGAAGAGGAATGATAGATTAATATGAAATGCAACCAATCTATATGAATGCAACTACATGCAAAATGTTTCTACCTACTTAGTTAAAAGTAAACAAATCTTTCAAGAGGAAATATGAAGTGGATTTCACTAATTCAAATCATGAAAATGAAGTACAAATAGACTTGCAAGAAGAAAATAGCTCATGAAAGCAGGGAACAAGGGATTGAGCATCGAACCCTCACTGGTAGTGTATACACTCTAATCACTCAAGTGTTTAAGGTTCGATTCTCTCAATTCTCTACTAACCTTGCTTTCTAAGGCTTGCTCTTCATCTAACAATCAACATAAATTTAATGCACAGATACACATATCAAGAGGTCTTTTAAGGGTTGTAATGGGGTTAGGGTCAAGTGATGCGCATAAACTTGTTATGCTACGATTTAGGAAATTGCACGATCGGCAAAATTCCTTCCGGCAAGTGCACCGGTTATCGTCGTCAAGTAAAAACTCACAATAGAGTGAGGTCGAATCCCACAAGGATTGGTTGAGTGAGCAATTCGGATTAGAAGTGTGTTCTAGTTGAGCGGAATCAAGATTTAGATGAGAATTTGCGGAATGTAAAATTGGCGGGAAACGTAAATGACAAGGAATTGAAATGGCGGAATCTTAAATTGCATGAATTAAAGAGCAGAATGTAAATTTGCTGAAAGTAAAAGGGAATGGGGGTGATTGCAAGAATTGAGTTGCGGAATGTAAAGAGAAATAGGAAATCAGAAATGGGGAATTCATTGGGTTATAGGAGATATTGAGATCTCCGAATCAAAACATGTTTATCTCTTCCTCAACCAATGCGTTCATTGAATTTTGCTTGGCAATCTTATATGATTGGATCCCAATCCCTTGGCTCACCAATTCTCTCTAAAAACAAACAAATTCCCAATCCCTTGGTTTAAATGTTCATTAGAAGAGATGATGCTTGATCACTGATTATACCACACAATTTCATGAACCACAATTTGGTAGGATTACATGTCACAATATCCATCCAAACCCCAATCCAATTCACTGTGAGAAAGCTTCTCTAGCATGAATCCTCCATTCCTTTCCCAAGGCTCCGAAGGATTCCAAGTATGAGTAGTTTCTTTCCCAAGACAACTACTCAATGGAATTAGATCGAGAAGCTTTCTAACAAAATTCAAGAGAAAAGATTGAAGAAGAAGATAAACTATTATTGATTCATTGAATTACAATAGAGCTCCCTAACCCAATGAAAGGGGGTTTAGTGAATCATAGCTCTGAATTCAATTACAAAGAAAAGGAAAACTAGCTAAAAATGAAAGTAAAAGTTCCAAGAGTCCCTCTCACTTAAATTCTATCCTATTTATACACTTTCTATATTGAGCTTCAGTTGTGCTTCTTGGGCTTTGAGGCCTCTCCTTGCTTTCCTTTTGCCTTGGGTTTATGATCCATAATCTTGATGAGGTTGTTGATCCAAATTCTGTAACATTTCATTGAGCCAACTTAGTGATAATCAAATAATGACACATGACTCAATAAATTGAGATTTCAAACTCATCAATCCTTCAGGCCCAATCCCATAAACCATGATATTCAATTGGGTTTCATACCAAAGTAAGTTTAAGTTAATATTTGTGCTCAAAGACTAACTTCAATCACAATATTTTTGGCCCAGAAACCTTTTCCAAGAGTGGCGTTTAAGTTGCAGTTTAAGCTTAAACTGCAGCTTAAACGCCAGACACTTCCAGTGAGGCCTTTTGTAGAAGCACGTTTAAGCTTCAGTTTAAGGTTAAACTGAAGCTTAAACGTGGAAATGGAAGAAGGTAGCCCTGGAGAGTAATGTAGTCGAACACGTTTAAGCTTCAGTTTAAGGTTAAACTGAAGCTTAAACGTGGATAAAGGAAGGGCAGCCCTGGAGGTCGAACACGTTTAACCTCCAGTTTAAGGTTAAACTGGAGGTTAAACGTGGAAAAGGAAGGAGGCATCCTGGAGGTCGAACACGTTTAACCTCCAGTTTGAGGTCAAACTGGAGGTTAAACGTGGAAGCTTAGAATGGTAGCCCTGGAGGTATCGAACACGTTTAACCTCCAGTTTGAGGTCAAACTGGAGGTTAAACGTGGAAATGGAGAAAGCAACCCTGGAGGAAAATTCTTGGTCGAACACGTTTAAGCTCCAGTTTGAGGTCAAACTGGAGCTTAAACGTGGAAATGGCTCCCTGGTGCTCTTCCCACTCCTGGCGTTTAACCTCCAGTTTGAGGTCAAACTGGAGGTTAAACGTGGAACTCCTCCCTGGATGGCATACTCATTCTGGCGTTTAACCTCCAGTTTGAGGTCAAACTGGAGGTTAAACTTCAATTCCAGCATTTCTTATCCTTCATGATTTTTGGCGTTTAAGCTCCAGTTTAGGCTTAAACTGGAACTTAAACTCCACATGTGATATTCAAGCTTCCTTTATTGATTTTGTTGCTTCCTTGCCTAGCCTCTTCTTCCCTGAAATCATCCAAACAATTGCATCAAAGTCTTGCAAAATTTCATGAGAAATCTTCCATTCATAGCATTCAAGTAATATAACTAAAAACTCATGGAATTTGCATCAAAATCATATTGTTTGGATGGTTCATTGCTTTGTTCTTCATTTAACCATTTTTGGTTACTTTAAGCTCAAGAAAATGCATAAAACAACTAAAACTAACAGAAAAATGCTAGTGAAACTAGCCTATGATGCCTTGGCATCACAACACCAAACTTAATACTTGCTTGTCCCTAAGCAAGTCCTGAGTTATTTGAGAAGAAAGTATGAAACAGAAAGCAATTACATTGGCTATATTAGCAAGCATTTGAAGTTCATCAGAAGGGTTTTATGCAGAAAGTTGCAGCATCACTTTTTCATACTTATCATGTAAGATTATCACTTTTTCATTGCATCCATCAAACACTGCTATGGCCTCTTGTTATTTTTATGTCTTTGGCACTTTTCTCTTCTTTGTTTTTCTTTTCTTTTCCTTAGAGCTTCTTTGCTCCTTGTTTGCTTAGTGTCATGTGTTGCACAAGCCTTTGGCATTTTCTTTTTCTTATAAGTGCACTACACATATCCACTTTAGGCATTTTAGTTCACATTTCTTCTTGAGACATTGGTGCCCAGCACCTCTTTGTGTGACTAAATGTTTTGTATTTAGGTTGCTCTTGATAATGGACTTTTGGTTGATAATCCCGGGTTGGTTAACCCAAGTTACCAAGTGTTGAAACACTCCTCAGAACCTATTCATCCAAGCATATCCTTAATACATAAACACCACAGGCATTTGTCTCAGAAGATCAAACCATTGGTGCCTAGCTTATTTTCTCAATTTTCTTGCTTTTTGGTTGCCCTTTTTCAGTGGCTTTTTCTGTTTCTTTTTCTTTCTTTTTTTTGGCCAAAGACATTTATTCATCAAGATCCATAGACAGTTTTCAATTTCTACACAAAGAATGATAATTCTACACTCTAATTCTAGTGATCTGACTAAACAATCAAGCATGCATACCACCACTTAATTCTACTTGATTTGTCACTAATTTAGCCAAGTTACTTTTGTTCAACTTTTCTTTTATTTTTTTTGGAAACAGGACAAGCATGGCACGCACTTGTTTAAGAAGGTGAAGTTATATCCAAACATCTAGGCATTCACTTTATTCAAAGCAATAAACAGACACTCATACTAAAAAAAACAAAAGACTCATACTAAAAAAGACTCCACATAACACTTAAATGACTTATGATGAAAACAAGTTCATAAAGACAATTCACCAATTATCATTTGATTATTAAGGAACGAGACCACCTCTTATTTATTGCTTGGTTCTTCTTAATTCTTGGGATCCTGCTTCTTCTTGCTTCCTGCCTCTTTTTGACCACTTGTGCTTCTTTTGTCTTTTCTTATGAGCTTTTTCCAGAATCCATCCTTTTTCATTGTTTCTTCCACTCCTTTTTCAAGGATCATTGCCTTGTTTATTTCTCCTTCTTTCCTCCCTTTGAAATACTCATCATAAGCTGGGAATGCTGGGTCCATCTTGTGTAGATGTTCCCCTATGTAGTTAAGCTTAATTTGCGAACTGATGTTGTAATCAGCTTGGACTGAGTATCTTGCATTCTGTAAAGTGGTGGCTTCCTTGATTGCAAAGACATTGGCATCTTGGTGTTGGCATATGTGGCTGAAGGATTCCTGTAAGTGTAAATTCTGTTCCCTTTGCAGATCCAAGAATCTTGATTCAAAGTTCCTTTGCATATCCATCATTTTTAGATGAAAGTCCTCTTGTCTCTCCTGAGACCTCATGTATTGTTGAGACATTCCTTCCATGATTTCCTGCATTCTGCTCATATCCATGGGGTCTCTGGGAATTCGTTGTCTTCTTTCAGGAGTTGCTTGCTCTTCTTGCTCTTCTTCTCTGTCTTCTCCTTCCTGTCTTTCTTGTTCTGCTTCTTGCTCGGCTTCCACTTGTTGCCCTTCTTCATTTCTTCTTCTTGTATGTCTTGGAGGAGTTGGGCCAAGAGTCATTCTGTGCGCAGTTATGGCCAATCCAGGATATAGCCAATTAGGTCTTTCATCCTCAAGTGGTACTTGGGCATCGATGCATAGTCTAATGATAGTGCTAGGGAAGTGGAGCCAGGATTCAGGGTCACTTTTCTCACTAAACTCTTGTATCTGTTCAGCAATGAGTTTATGAACTTTGATCTCCCCTCCCACCATAATGCAATGTAGCAAGATGGCTCTTTTAGGGACTATTTCTGAAGAGTTTGCAGTGGGTAGGATGGATCTCCTAACTATTGCATACCACCCTTTAGCTTCAGGTGTTAGGTCTCCCCTTCTCAAGACTCTTGGAGCCCCTCTTGTTTTTCTCACCCATTCAGCTCTGATGGCACAAAGGTCCTCAGCAATAGTTGCATAGTCAGGTTCTCCTATCATCCTTTCTTCATAACTTGCTTGGCTGAAATGTATGTTTTTCAGGCCAAGAGTTTTCATGATTGCTTTGGGACTGAAGTCAACTTCCACCCCTCTCACATAGCTTTTGTATGTGGGTTTCTTGGTTGGATCCTCCCTTACTGCATTTGCATAAAACTCTTTCACCAGGTTGATGTTGATTTTAGTGATTGGCTTAGTCAGGAGCTCCCACTTCCTCTTTTTGATCTTTTCCCAAACACCTGGGAACTCATCCTTTTCAAGGTCAAAGGGAACCTCAGCTAGTACCGTTTTAGGTCTCATCCATTCGGCTTGAATCTCATGGAAAACTGATCTGTATCTCCATGCATCGAATTCCCTGTTTTCCTCCATTGGCTGCTTGTCTTTTCTTCTTTTGTGGCTAGATGAAGCTGCCATTGGTTCTTTAGTTTTGGTAAGTGACAAGCTAAAGTTGACAAGGTGAAGCAAGAAGTGTTGTTGGAAGTGTGGTGAGGTTGTTTTCGGCAAGAGATAGTTATGCTATGATGAAGGAAAATGTGTATGAAGGAGAATTGGTGGTGTGGGACTCGTTCCCCAAGTGATTCTTTATAGTGCCCATGAGTGAAAAAAGGACGGCTAGGGTGGTTTGTGAAGGGTGGCTTGATGGTAAATATATGAATTGTGGAGAAGGACGATTTGCTTTTCATTTTCTTGGAAGTATTCTGGGTGCATTAGGTTGTACATGTAGCTTTCTTTTCTTGCAGAACTTCCTTTTCCCATGTGTTAGTTTCAAAGATTTGTGAATTTTCTTTTTGACCAAGCACGTACCTCCTTTTGTCTTTTTCCTCCATTTTTGTCTTTTCTTTTGTACCTGCACAAACAAACAAATTTGCTATCATTTTTCGGTCCATGTGAATTATGAGAATTATGAATAGTATTTGCACATGTAAATCAATGCTTGTCTTTATGAGCTTATAGCCGTGACTTCTACATGTATGCACACTTATTATTTGGACACCAAACTTAGTGTTTGGTCAAGTCTCCTGATGACATGAAATCCATATTGGTTGTCCTTAATGAGTGTGCATAATTCTAATAAATCATAGTCACCTTGGCTCTTTGATTCTAAACAAAGTTACTACCCTAAGTAATTGAAACCAAAGTATGAAAACATGTGAATGGTATACTTGTCATGAATTTTGAAATCCAGAGGAACTTCTTGCTTTTCATAAACTGTGTTCAAAAAGAACACCAAACTTAATGTTTGGTTGTGCACCTTGAATGAAAGATGGAATTCAATTTGAGTAAGATTTGGGAGTGCCATCAGGCACACCAAACTTAGAGACCAATTGTAATTTACATGCAAGGTTTAGTGCACTTAATCAATAGTTATCCTGAGGATTCAAGTTCATGCATAAGAAACCATGTTTTATTAGATGTAAAGCAAAGCACTAAAGACTAAGGATACTAAAAACATGGGTTGCCTCCCATGAAGCGCTTCTTTAACGTCACTAGCTTGACGGTTGTCCCTTGTTAGGGTGGATTGTAGTGCTTGACGTCTTCTCCTCTCACTATGAAAACGTCCCCACTTGATTCATTCATGACCTCTAAATGTTCCATAGAAAGAACTTTCCTGATTGTGAACACTTGAGGGAGTTGGGAAGGAATGGTTTTGAGGCCAGGTGGGATTGGCAGATAATGACTTGATATCACGTTATCTCCCGGAGAAAAACCTTCAGTGGGAATTTTCTTGTTTCTCCATCCTCTTGGCAATCTCCCTATCACTCTTCCCTTTCTCTTGAGGATTTCTTCATTGACCCTTATGTCAGGAGGATCCTTCTGATCTGTTTCCACTGATTCTTGTGGCTCTAACTCTTGCAACTCTTGTTTGCCTTTCAAGGACTGTTTTAGAGTCTCAGCTGCTGGATTACTTTCCTCCAAACACAGATGGCTACTATCATCCTTAGGCTTTTCAGGTTCTGGTTCAGGCTCAGATGCAGGTTTGAAAACTTTGAAAATGAGCTGTTCATCATGTATTCTCAGAATTAGCTCTCCTTGTTCTACATCTATGAGCGCTCTAGTAGTGGCTAGAAATGGTCTGCCCAGAATGATAGGGTGTAAGTGGCTTTCCTCCATGTCCACAATGACAAAGTCTGTGGGGAAGTAATAATCCCCCACTTTCACCAGCACATTTTCAACTACCCCTTCAGCTTGCTTCTGAGTTTTGTCAGCCAGTTGTATGATTACATCAGTGGATCTCACCTCATTCAGTTGTAGCCTCTTCATAAGAGTTAGAGGCATCACATTTATACTAGCTCCTAGATCACAGAATCCTCTGTCAATTTTTGTTTCCCCTATGATGCAAGGGATATGAAAACTTCCTGGGTCCGTTTTCTTAGAGAGTGTGTCCTTCTTGATGAGAGCACTGCATTCTTTGTTCATTGTTACCGTTTGTCCTCCCTTCAAAACTCTTTTCTTGCTTAACAATTCCTTTAAATACTTGATGTGTGTGGGCATTTGATGGAGAATCTCAAGAAAGGGAATATTGACATGAAGAGAGTTAAATGTCTCTAGAAATCTTGAATAGGTTTTCCTTTTTTCACCTCCTCCTAACCTCTCAGGAAATGGTGCTTTTGGTTGGTATATTTCCATCATGCCTTTTTGCAGTTCCTTGGCTTGCTCAGTTTCACTTTCCTGCTTAGCTTCCTCCACACCTTCCTTCAAGATTTCTGGCTCCTGTTCTGAGGGCCTGATTCCTTCTTCTTCTGAGACTTCCTTCAATATGGTGATGGCCTTGCATTCTTCCCATCTTACTCTCTTTTGTTCCCCTTTAGGATTCTTTTCTGTGTCACTAGGGAACACTGCAGTTGATTTGGGGGCCTGTCGAGATAGCTCTCCTACTTGAGATTCCATCCTCTTGAGTTTTTCACCATGGTTTCTTAAGGTAGTTCTCACATCATCCCTAAAGCTCTTCAATTCAATTATGTCTTGACTCATGGTTGCCATCATTCCTTCTATCCGGTTTAATTGATCTTGAAATTGTTGGTTCGGATTAGGTTGGGTATGTTGATTATTTTGGCCATGATATGATGGTTGGGGGTAAGTGTTTTGTGTGGCTTGGTATGATCTTTGGTTGGAGTTTTGGTATGTGGAATTGTTATGTTGGTTGTGGTTGTAAGGTTTGTGGTTTTGTGGTTGGGTTTGTTGGTTTCCCCACCCAAAGTTTGGGTGGTTTCTCCAGCCTGGGTTGTAAGTGTTGGAATGTGGATCATATGATTGCCTTTGTTGGTTTCCCACATAATTAGCCTCATCCCAATCACCTCCTTCAATGCTTACTTCCTCTTGATCTTGTGTGTGTATTGCAGCCACTTGCTTTGTTTCTAATTGCCTGGTAAGCTCTGCTAGTTGCTTGGCAAACACCTTGTTTTGGGCTAGAATTGTATCAACATGGTTCAGCTCCATGACTCCCTTAGTGTTGTGCCTCTCTGATGCATAGTAGTACTCATTCTCAGCCACTGTCTCAATCACTTCAATGGCCTCTTCCACAGTCTTTTTCCTGTTCAATGAACCTCCTGATGAATGGTCTACAGCCTTCCTTGATTCATAAGAGAGCCCATCATAGAAGATGTGCAATTGCACCCAATCATGGAACATGTTTGGTGGGCATTTCCTTGTCAAGTCCTTGAATCTCTCCCATGCCTCGTAGAGAGTTTCACCATCTTGTTGTCTAAAAGTCTGAACCTCAGATCGAAGCCTATTGACCTTTTGTGGAGGGTAGAAACGTGCCAGAAACTTGCTTTCCACCTCATCCCATGTTGTTAGGCTCCCCCTTGGGAATGATTCCAGCCACTTAGCTGCTTTGTCCCTAAGTGAAAATGGGAACAAAAGCAGTTTATAGGCATCTTCCTGGACTCCATTGGACTTCACAGTGTCACAAATTCTCAGGAATTTTGTGAGATGTTGGTTTGGGTCTTCATTAGCACTTCCTCCAAAGGAACAATGATTCTCCACAAGTGATATTAGCTGTGGCTTGAGCTCAAAATTGTTGGCCTGAATGGGTGGTTTCTGGATGCTACTACCACAATTCCCAGAGGTTGGGTTTATGTATGAACTAAGAACCCTTCTCTCAGGAATGGCATTGTTTCCATCAGCTCTCTCATGGTTGTGAACTTCTCTATCCATGTTGAGATCTAAAGCTTCCTCAAAATTGTCCTCAGATTCTCCTTCAGATTCCTCTTCTCCCACTACTCTCTTCCCTCTTGCTTCCCTTCTCAGTCTATGAAGGGTCCTCTCTGGTTCGGTATATGGAGGAGTTGATGTCTCTCCTCTCCTACCTGTCATACAAGAACACAGCTCAAACACAAACAAGTGAAATACTCTTGGTTAATGGAAGAGTATGGTTAGATCAATTGAGGAATTAATTCAAACAGTTAGTGAGTCAGTGAGTTAGTTGCATGAATTTAAAGGCATAAAGAAGGAAAGCATGTAACCGAGTGCAGAAATTAAAATTCAACAAGTATCTTGAACAGAATTAACAAAGCAAGAGAAAATTGCTCAATCTAGTTAGCTTCCAATTTGAGAATTGTCAATCGAAAACCAATCCCCGGCAACGGCGCCATAAACTTGATGCGCATAAACTTGTTATGCTACGATTTAGGAAATTGCACGATCGGCAAAATTCCTTCCGGCAAGTGCACCGGTTATCGTCGTCAAGTAAAAACTCACAATAGAGTGAGGTCGAATCCCACAAGGATTGGTTGAGTGAGCAATTCGGATTAGAAGTGTGTTCTAGTTGAGCGGAATCAAGATTTAGATGAGAATTTGCGGAATGTAAAATTGGCGGGAAACGTAAATGACAAGGAATTGAAATGGCGGAATCTTAAATTGCATGAATTAAAGAGCAGAATGTAAATTTGCTGAAAGTAAAAGGGAATGGGGGTGATTGCAAGAATTGAGTTGCGGAATGTAAAGAGAAATAGGAAATCAGAAATGGGGAATTCATTGGGTTATAGGAGATATTGAGATCTCCGAATCAAAACATGTTTATCTCTTCCTCAACCAATGCGTTCATTGAATTTTGCTTGGCAATCTTATATGATTGGATCCCAATCCCTTGGCTCACCAATTCTCTCTAAAAACAAACAAATTCCCAATCCCTTGGTTTAAATGTTCATTAGAAGAGATGATGCTTGATCACTGATTATACCACACAATTTCATGAACCACAATTTGGTAGGATTACATGTCACAATATCCATCCAAACCCCAATCCAATTCACTGTGAGAAAGCTTCTCTAGCATGAATCCTCCATTCCTTTCCCAAGGCTCCGAAGGATTCCAAGTATGAGTAGTTTCTTTCCCAAGACAACTACTCAATGGAATTAGATCGAGAAGCTTTCTAACAAAATTCAAGAGAAAAGATTGAAGAAGAAGATAAACTATTATTGATTCATTGAATTACAATAGAGCTCCCTAACCCAATGAAAGGGGGTTTAGTGAATCATAGCTCTGAATTCAATTACAAAGAAAAGGAAAACTAGCTAAAAATGAAAGTAAAAGTTCCAAGAGTCCCTCTCACTTAAATTCTATCCTATTTATACACTTTCTATATTGAGCTTCAGTTGTGCTTCTTGGGCTTTGAGGCCTCTCCTTGCTTTCCTTTTGCCTTGGGTTTATGATCCATAATCTTGATGAGGTTGTTGATCCAAATTCTGTAACATTTCATTGAGCCAACTTAGTGATAATCAAATAATGACAAATGACTCAATAAATTGAAATTTCAAACTCATCAATCCTTCAGGCCCAATCCCATAAACCATGATATTCAATTGGGTTTCATACCAAAGTAAGTTTAAGTTAATATTTGTGCTCAAAGACTAACTTCAATCACAATATTTTTGGCCCAGAAACCTTTTCCAAGAGTGGCGTTTAAGCTGCAGCTTAAACGCCAGACACTTCCAGTGAGGCCTTTTGTAGAAGCACGTTTAAGCTTCAGTTTAAGGTTAAACTGAAGCTTAAACGTGGAAATGGAAGAAGGTAGCCCTGGAGAGTAATGTAGTCGAACACGTTTAAGCTTCAGTTTAAGGTTAAACTGAAGCTTAAACGTGGATAAAGGAAGGGCAGCCCTGGAGGTCGAACACGTTTAACCTCCAGTTTAAGGTTAAACTGGAGGTTAAACGTGGAAAAGGAAGGAGGCATCCTGGAGGTCGAACACGTTTAACCTCCAGTTTGAGGTCAAACTGGAGGTTAAACGTGGAAGCTTAGAATGGTAGCCCTGGAGGTATCGAACACGTTTAACCTCCAGTTTGAGGTCAAACTGGAGGTTAAACGTGGAAATGGAGAAAGCAACCCTGGAGGAAAATTCTTGGTCGAACACGTTTAAGCTCCAGTTTGAGGTCAAACTGGAGCTTAAACGTGGAAATGGCTCCCTGGTGCTCTTCCCACTCCTGGCGTTTAACCTCCAGTTTGAGGTCAAACTGGAGGTTAAACGTGGAACTCCTCCCTGGATGGCATACTCATTCTGGCGTTTAACCTCCAGTTTGAGGTCAAACTGGAGGTTAAACTTCAATTCCAGCATTTCTTATCCTTCATGATTTTTGGCGTTTAAGCTCCAGTTTAGGCTTAAACTGGAACTTAAACTCCACATGTGATATTCAAGCTTCCTTTATTGATTTTGTTGCTTCCTTGCCTAGCCTCTTCTTCCCTGAAATCATCCAAACAATTGCATCAAAGTCTTGCAAAATTTCATGAGAAATCTTCCATTCATAGCATTCAAGTAATATAACTAAAAACTCATGGAATTTGCATCAAAATCATATTGTTTGGATGGTTCATTGCTTTGTTCTTCATTTAACCATTTTTGGTTACTTTAAGCTCAAGAAAATGCATAAAACAACTAAAACTAACAGAAAAATGCTAGTGAAACTAGCCTATGATGCCTTGGCATCATCAAGGTAGGATTGTATTTGGCCAAGTGGACTAAAATCTGAATCCTTAATTAACTTAAACTTTTCACCTAACTTTAGACAATCCATGTAATCATAATACCACATCTAATTATCCATTAACCATGTTTTCCACATATTCATGCATTCTAATTTCAAGTACAGTACATATGCATTGCTTTCACCATTTACTTTGGGGCATTTTGTCCCCTTTTTGCTTAATTGCTCTTTTTTCTTTTCTTTTTCTCACTTCTTTTATATATATATATATATTTTCTTTTTTTTTCTCAATGCATATGATTAAATTATTGGATGCATGAATCATGTCCTAAACATTTTTTTTTCACATTTTCAGAAAATTCTAACACACTCAATTCTCAAACCAAATGTTTCCAAATTCAAATTTTCCCATACTTAATTCATGAGCACTTCTCACTAGTCTGAGCTAACCAAGGATTCAAATTAAGGACATTATTATTTTTCGCTTAGAGTTAATGATGTGCTAAAATAAAGAACATAGGGGTAAAATAGGCTCAAAATTGGTTTGCAAGGGATAATGAAAGGTAAGGCCATATGGGTATGTAAGCTTAGTGAAACAAAGGCCTCAATCATATAAGTGCATGCATACATCAAACAATGAAAATATAGAATTAAGCAAGACGAAGATCACATTTTTAGAGAGAAAAACACACACCAAAAATAAAATATTGGTTGGTAAAATGCAACCAATTCAAATAAGCTCAAAATCTCACAGGTTTTGTGTATTCGAGCTCTAAACCATATTCCAAAATAATATTTCTTCAAACAAGTGTAACATTAAATTTTATTCAAATTAGTTAAATGTTATAAAAAGTTTCTTGAAAAAGAAATTATTACTTCAACCAAGTGGTATCAAATAAATATGCAATCAAACATGCAAATGCAACAACTAGCTACAAAGAAAATTTAAACATTGGTGTTGAGACAAGAAAGTACTAACCCATGGAGATCGGTATCGACCGACCTCCCCACACTTAAACATTAGCATGTCCTCATGCTAAACTCAAGAGAAGCTATAAAGAAGTGAAGAGGAATGATAGATTAATATGAAATGCAACCTATCTATATGAATGCAACTACATGCAAAATGTTTCTACCTACTTAGTTAAAAGTAAACAAATCTTTCAAGAGGAAATATGAACTAGATTTCACTAATTCAAATCATGAAAATGAAGTACAAATAGACTTGCAAGAAGAAAATAGCTCATGAAAGCAGGGAACAAGGGATTGAGCATCGAACCCTCACTGGTAGTGTATACACTCTAATCACTCAAGTGTTTAAGGTTCGATTCTCTCAATTGTCTACTAACCTTGCTTTCTAAGGCTTGCTCTTCATCTAACAATCAACATAAATTTAATACACAGATACACATATCAAGAGGTCTTTTAAGGGTTGTAATGGGGTTAGGGTCAAGGTAGGATTGTATTTGGCCAAGTGGACTAAAATCTGAATCCTTAATTAACTTAAACTTTCCACCTAACTTTAGACAATCCATGTAATCATAATACCACATCTAATTATCCATTAACCATGTTTTTCACATATTCATGCATTCTAATTTCAAGTACAGTACATATGCATTGCTTTCACCATTTACTTTGGGGCATTTTGTCCCCTTTTTGCTTAATTGCTCTTTTTTCTTTTCTTTTTCTCACTTCTTTTATATATATATATTTTCTTTTTTTTTCTCAATGCATATGATTAAATTATTGGATGTATGAATCATGTCCTAAACATTTTTTTTCATATTTTCAAAAAATTCTAACACACTCAATTCTCAAACCAAATGTTTCCAAATTCAACTTTCCCCATACTTAATTCATGAGCACTTCTCACTAGTCTGAGCTAACCAAGGATTCAAATTAAGGACATTATTATTTTTTGCTTAGAGTTAATGATGTGCTAAAATAAAGAACAGAGGGGTAAAATAGGCTCAAAATTAGTTTGCAAGGGATAATGAAAGGTAAGGCCATATGGGTATGTAAGCTTAGTGAAACAAAGGCCTCAATCATATAAGTGCATGCATACATCAAACAATGGAAATATAGAATTAAGCAAGACGAAGATCACAATTTTAGAGAGAAAAACACACACCAAAAATAAAATATTGGTTAGTAAAATGCAACCAATTCAAATAAGCTCAAAATCTCACAGGTTTTGTGTGTTCGAGCTCTAAACCATGTTCCAAAATAATATTTCTTCAAACAAGTGTAACATTAAATTTTATTCAAATTAGTGAAATGTTATAAAAAGTTTCTTGAAAAAAAAATTATTACTTCAACCAAGTGGTATCAAATAAATATGCAATCAAACATGCAAATGCAACAACTAGCTACAAAAAAAATTTAAACATTGGTGTTGAGACAAGAAAGTACTAACCCATGGAGATCGGTATCGACCTCTCCACACTTAAAGATTGCACCGTCCTCGGTGCATGCTAAGATGTGCAAGTGGATGGGTTGCTTCAACTGACGCTTTTCTCATCAAGGAATGTGCGTAGGAACTTGTTTGTCTCTCCCATGTAAAGGTCTTCCGGTTCTCTTCCTGGTGGCCATCCTGAAAGAAAAAGGGAAGAAAAGTAACCCAAAACAAAGATAAAAAACAATTAAAATATGGGTTGGTTAATGCCAAATAATGAGGGTCTCAATTACATGGTAGCTACAACATGCAAGTGAGAAAATAATAGAAGCACATGGCATACCAGTGGTGCAGAATTTGCAACAAAGGAGAGGGGAATGTGGGTAATGCAAGATAGTATAAGTTCATATCAATGCAAAAGTAATACAGGTATAAAAGATTGGCATTAATTTAAATAATATTACCTAACCAGAATAACACAAGTTACTAAGCACCCAAAATAATTCAAGAGAAGATGCAACAGTGAAATAAGAAAATTCAACACCAAAGAAAAAATAATGAATTTAGAAAAGAAAAGAAAAATATGCACTAAATTAAAATGCAATGAGTGAAATATGCAGAGAAATTAAGTAAAATAGAATGAAGGTGAAAAGGAATGAGAAGTGAAAGAAATAAAGTAAGAAAGAAAGAAGAAAAGATAGAAGAAATTAGGATTAGAAAAGAAAAGAGAAGATAATTGGCGCTGATTTGGATAAGTTGTGCGGCGCAGGTGACGCGGACGCGTGAGTGACGCGGTCGCGTGGTGCGCGATAAGGTCAGGTGATGTGGTCGCGTGGCCTGATTTGTGCGATTGGCGCGAGTGCAGCCTCGCGTTCGCGCAAATCTCTGTTCGAAACTCTTTTTGCCAAATTTTTGGGTGACGCGGTCGCGTGGTTGACGCGATCGCGTGGATAGCCATATTTTGAAAATGACGCGGACGCGTGGGGCACGCGTTAGCGTGGTAGGGCTTGGGATTCCAGCACGAGTCCAGCCCCACTCCATCACAACTTGCTGCCATACACCCTTTTTACGTCGATTTTTAGGGCACGCGTTCGCGTGGGTGATGCGGACGCGTGGGAGGCATTTTTCGCAAATGACGCGGACGCGTCAGCGATGCGGTCGGGTGGATCAATTTGTACCAAAGGCACGCCTCCAGCCATGCTCTCGCGTGACTCTCTGTTCACTTTTCTTTTCTCCTAATGCACTTGTGACGCGGACGCGTCAGCGACGCTACCGCATCGCATGCGTGTTTTTTTTTTAATAATGCAGTATGCAGAATGCAATGCTAATATAAATGTTATGCAAAACTCCAGGTTCAATACAATAAAATAAAATAAAACTCGAAAACAAATAAAACTAAATAAAAATGAAAAAGGAACAATCATACCATGGTGGGTTGTCTCCCACCTAGCACTTTTAGTTAAAGTCCTTAAGTTGGACAAGTGATGAGCTTCCTGTTATGGTGGCTTGTGCTTGAATTCATTCAGAAATCTCCACCAATGTTTGGAATGCCAACAGCCTCCGGGATCCCAAACTAGGCGCAGAAAACCTTCAAGTAAGTTAAAGCAAGTGACAAGGCCCCAAGAGTGTTGATTGCCAGAATGAATTCCGGGGTCCCAAATCTTGCTTTTGCACCCGTCTTCTTGTTGATCATTATGATTCCATCCGGGTAGCAAGCAATCTGAATTCTCACTAAAGCGGCCAAACAACTTCCTAGACCCATTCAGTTGAGCTTTACACCAACCTTTGCATTTAAACTTTGAGCACACAACCATGTTGAACCTTGCTTGACAACTCCAACCACTAACCATCTTCCTCTTACTCTTAATGCCACAAAGAGCTCTAAGTTGACCATCCGTCTCCAGTAGCCCATATTCAAGTGGAATTAGAAAGCTAAGGGATATGAATTTTACCCACTTGAATGTTGTGAAGGATGATGGCAATATAGGGGGAAGTATTTCTAACGAATTTGCAGGCTCCACTCCCTTGTGCTCTTCTCTGACAACTTCCACCTCTTTGCAAGTTTCTTCAATATCAACCTCTTCCTCTTGGTAGCTTTCTTCCAATTCAATCTCCTCTTCATTGCTTTCCAAGGGCATGGGAGGTTGTGCTTCTTCTTCTTGAATCTCCATCTCTTGATCGACCTCTTCCAATTCCTTAACCATGACATGTCTTGAAGGTTGTACACCCTCCTTAACATTAATTGCAGCCGTCTTGGAAGGAGGCTTTATGTCTTGACTTTCCCATGGAGGTTCAGCATCTCTTAAGTCTGCAACCACTTCTTCCTTTTTAATAATTGCTGCTTTGTCCAGTTGTTTAAGTATAAAATCATACTCATCCTCGATGATTTTCTTTCCATGACAACTCCTTTCAACTACTCTTTCATCTTTAAGGGTCTCTCCTACCTTCACCCGTAGGGCCTCCTCTAGCTCTTTATGAAGTATAGATTCGCGAAGATGATTCCTTCTTTCCTGTTCCATATCAATAGCATAATTGGGATCATCTTGCTCTTGGATTGATGGATGTAGATGCTCTTCCATGGAGGGTGGTGATGGGATGAAAAGATCATTATGTGGTTGAAAAGGAAGTGCACTAGAGCTTGAGGGTTAAATATTGGAGGTAGAGGGTTGGTTCATGCGGGATATAAGATTTTGGAGTGTAGAGGTGAGACCAATGATGTTAGAGATGAGTGTATTGTTATCCAATAAAGGTTGGGGTGGATCTATGTATGGCTCATTCGGTTCATAGGGTGGTTGGTATGGTGGATGTGGGTTAGGGTCATATGGAGGTAAATGGTGTAAAGGGGCTTGTGAGTTTTGTGGTTCAAAGGTATGTTGGGGAGGTGGTTCATAAGCACAGGGTGGGGCTTGTTGGTAATTATAAGGGGATCCACCATATCTATCAGCTTGGTATGCATTGTAGAGTGGTCCTTGCCCATGATATCTTGGAGGGTGTTGTTGCCTAAAGGGTTGATCAGATCCTCTTGGCTCCATCCATCTTTGATTGCTTAGACCTTGATGCATATTCCTGTTATAGCTTCCACTCCTTTCAACAGATTTAGAACCAAACTCAAAGCGAGAGGGGTGAGAACTCATGGTAGCTAATAAAAATTAAAAACGAAAATAAAAATAAATTTAAATTAAAAGGTTATTGAAATTAAAATTTTTGAATTTGAAAAATTAAATTTTGAATTTTGAGTTTTTAAATTTTGAAATTTGAATTTTGATTTTTGAATTTTAAAATTTTGAATTTTGAATTTTGGAAATTAAATATTGAAATTTGAAATTTGATTTTTGAAAAAAGATAAGATAAGATTTTGAAAAAGATATGATTTTTGAAAAATATTTGAATTTTGAAATTTAAAACTAAGATAAGATAAGATAAAAATTTTAAAATCAAATTTTTTTTTTAGGAAAATTCGAAAATTAAATAAAAATAAAGAGAAAATATATTTTAGAATTAAATGAGGAAAGAGAAAAATAATAAAATGACACCAAACTTAAAATTTTTAGATCAAAACAAAGAAAACAACTAAGAACAACTTGAAGGTCAAGATGAACACGAAGAACAAATTTTTGAAAAAAAATTTTTATAACTAAATAAAAACCAATAACCTTTTAATTTATGAAAAAAAAGCAAAAATAAAAACAAATAAACAAGCAAAAAGCAAATATTTACAATAACCAATAATAAGGCACACATTTGTAATTCCCCGGCAACGGCGCCATTTTGAAGAACTGAAGATTGATGGTTTAGAAGTTATAGTAAACTCTCGTTGCAAGTATAGTTACTAAACCAAGCAATCAACTTTTCTTACAAACGTTTTGGTTGTCACAAGTAACAAACCCCTTTAAAATTGATAACCGAAGTATTTAAACCTCGGGTCGTCTTCTCAAAGAATTGCAAGGAAGTATGTTCTTATTATTGGTTATGAGTTTTGTAAATTGGGGGTTTTGAAAGTAAGGAACCAGTATGTTAAATGATAAGAAGAATAAAATAAATAAATAACTATAAAATAAACTCTTGGCAAGGTATGAGAACTTTGGAAGTCCTATCCTAGTTATCCTTATCAATTGTGATGAGAATTGGATTTTTTCCCCACCTTGTTAACCTCTAACTATGAAGGTAAGTTAAGTGGATGAATTAATTTTGATTCCTCAGGTCCTAGTCTTTCCTTGGGAAAGGCTAGAGTTATTGGAACTCGAATTAATTCTTGAAGAATTCCAATTTTCAGTCAACAATGAGTTTGATAACTCAAGTGTCTCCAATGACTCAACCAAAGCCAAAAAAAAAATTCTAAATTAAATTAAAAGCATTCATAAATAGAATAAAACAATCATAAACTGAAATACCTCAAAATATATTAAAGAGAACATTCAAATCTTAACATGGGAAGGTTCATAAGCTAAATTAGAACATTAACAAGTAAGAGAATTGGAATAATTAAAAATAGAAGAGAGACATTAATTAAAGGAAAATATTGGACCTGGTATTGAAGCAATAAAATTAAAAGGAATCCTAAATCCTAATCCTAAGAGAGGGGAGAGAACCTCTCTCTCTAAAAACTACATCTAAATCTTAAAATTGTGTATTGTGAGCTTGTTCTCATGAATGGATGCATTCTTCCACTTTGTAGCCTCTAATCTATGTTTCCTCGGCCTAGAACTGGGTCAGAAACAGCCCAGAATTCGCTGGTTGCGAATTCAAACATGCTGATTTTTTGTCACTGCGACGCGTCCGCATGGAGCACGCATTCGCGTCGCCTATCGTCAGGGAAACTATGGCATATTATATATAAAATCGAAGCCCCGGACGTTAGCTTTCCAACGCAAATTGAACCACGTCATTTGAACCTCTGTAGCTAAAGTTATAGTCGTTTGAGTGCAAAGAGGTCAGGCTGACAGCTTTGCAGTTCCTTCAACTTCTTGTATTCCTTCCATTTTTGCATGCTTCCTTTCCATCCTCTAAGCCATTCCTGCCCTATAAACTCTGAAAACACTTAACACACATATTAAGGCATCTAATGGTGATAAGAGAGGATTAATATTAGCAATATAAAGGCCAAAGAAGCATGTTTTCAATCATAGCACAAAATCAGGAAGGAAAACATAAAGCATGCGATTAGTATGAATAAATGGGTAAAGAGTTGATAAAAACCACTCAATTGAGCACAAGATAAACCATAAAATAGTGGTTTATCAGTTGTGCAACAAGTGAAAAAGATGGAGAGTGTTGAACCACCACAACCTTATTATGATGAACCACCCTCCTATCATGAACCTTTCCTCTCAAATAATGAACCCTCATATCCACCCCAATCTCCAATGAATGACACTCTAAGTGTTCTTCTTCAAGGGCAAATAGAGATGCAAAGGACAACACAACAGTTCATAGCCACCTTGACTGAGGTAGTAGGTAATCTAGCCTCTCTGCGCTTCGATACTTAAAGCACTCCCATGGCTACATGTGGAGAGTCAATAGAAGAGCGTAGCATAAAGGAGACACTAGAAACTCTGGTGGACAATGAAGAACGTGGCTTTGTATTAGAACAAGTGGAGGAAACCGTAATAGTTGAAGAGGAAGAAGTGGTTGAAGACTTAGGAGACACTGAACCTCCATGGGCATCTAGAGTTGCAGAGTATTCCTCCAAGAAGATTGAAATTGATGTCAAGGAGGCTAGTGCACAACCTCCATGGCATATTTCCTATGAAGACTTGGATGGGATAGATCAAGAAGCAAGCTCCTTTGGTGATGAGGATCATGAATCAAATCCTCCTAGTGATGAATTTACATCCGCAATTGAACTCATTGAATATGAAGACCCATCTCTGATTGAGTCTGAGAATGATGTGGAAGCGGAAGTCCTTCGGAAAGGTTGGACGGGAGTTGAACATGCTTTGTCAAGAATGTTGGAGACTTCTCTACCTAGGTTGCCGTCTACTACATCATTTGAGTGGGTAAAATTTATCTCTATTCGCCCTTCTATCCCACTTGAATATGGTATTCTTGAAATGGACGGCCAACTTAGGAAACTTTGTGGCATTAAGCATAAGAGAAGGATGTTTAGTAGTTGTAGTTGCAAATCAAGGCTTATCAAGGTTGATACTTCAAGAACTAGATGCAAGGGTGGAACTAGTGAACATTTGGTTGGATCTAAGAGAAGAGTTTGATACTGCATTGAGAATTTGGACTGCTTGCCACCCGGTTGGAACAATGGTGATCCACTTCAAGACGGGTATAGATACAAGATTTGGGATCCCAGCATACAAGAGGATCAATTTTGGGAGCTCAAAGCTTGTGAAGAATTTCATCAAGGCTTGGTAAATTTATTTGGAAATGTTAGAGCTTATTGGAAGTCCAAGCATTGGTGGAAGTTTCAAGATGAGTTCAAGCACAAGCCACCATGACAAGGAGCTCACCATATGTCCAACTTAAGGACTTTAACTAAAAGTGCTAGGTGGGAGACAACCCACCATGGTATGATCGTTAATTTTTATTCTTAATTTTATTTTATTTTCTTTTTATCAGTGTTCATTCATAATTTCTGCATCACCACCTGCATTCTTCATAAAAAAAACTGCGAACGACGCGTGAGCTTATATGACGTGCATGCGTCCCATGCAAGTTCGCAGTATAAATAAATGGGACAGAGAGTTGCAATGGAGACGCGCGACAGGGGTGCGTGGAGCACAAGCCACCCGACGCGTACGCGTGCGCGTCCCCTGAAAATTTTTCAACCCAAGCGTAAGCGTCAGCGACGCGTCGCGTGGGTATGAAAATCGGCGTAAAGAGCGAATTGAACAGAGAGTTGGGTTGCCACTGTGCTGGAATCACGCGTACGCGTGAACAACGCTCACGCGTCAGAATGCATTTTTCGCCACCCACGCGCACGCGTGGGCGACGCTTACGTGTCGCATGGCCATTTAAGTTTTCACGCGTATGCGTGATGCCCGCGTGCGCGTCACGCCCTGTTTTTCATTTTCTTCTCCTTTCTTCTCTCCTTTCTTATTCTTTCTTCTTCCTTTCTTACTTTCTTCTTCTTCTTCTTCATACCTTTGACTTCTCATCCTTATTCTCTTTCATTCTATTTTACTTAATTTATTTGCATACTTTCATTCACTGTATTTTAATCTTGTGCATACTTTTATTTTCTTTTCTCAGTTTATTATTTTTTCATTGGTGTTAGATTTTCTTATTCAACTGTTGCATCTTTTCTTGAATTATTTTGGTGCTTTGTGACTTATTTTAAATTGTTGGGTATTATTAATTATAAGTCAATGCTAATCTTTTATGATACTTGTATTCCATTTGCATTGATACGCGCTTATACTATCTTGCATTACCCACACTCTCTCCCCCATTGTAATTTTTGCACTATTGATATGCCGTTTGGAGATACTGTTTTTTCAGTTGCATGTTGTAGCTACCATGTAATTGAGACCCTCAATATTTGGCATTAACCTACCTATATTTTATTTGTTTTCTTATCTTTATTTCTGGGTTACTTTTCTTCCCTTTTCTCTTCTTTCAGGATGGCCATCAAGAAGGAAAACAGAAAACTTTTACATGGAGCGACAAACAAGTTCCTACGCACATTCTTTGGAAAAAGCATTAGTCATAGCAGCCTGTCAACTTGCAGATCTTAGCATGCACCGAGGACTGTTCTATCTTTAAGTGTGGGGAGGTCAATACCGAATTTCGTGGGTTAGTTATTTCCCATTTCAACACCAATGTTTAACTTTCCTTGTCAAATTAGTTGTTGCATTTGCATGTTTGATTATATGTTTGTTTGATTTTGTGCATGTTCTTCTACCACTACTTGGTTGGAGTGATAAGTTCTTTTTCAAGAACCTTTTTATAGCATTTCACTAATTTAAATTGAAAATTTGTGTTAAACTTGTTTGATGATTTTAATTTGGAACATGGTTTATAGCTAAGAACACACAACCTGTGAGATTTGAGCTTAATTATATGGTTACATTATTTAACTATGATTTTTATTCTTGTGTGTTTTCTTCTCTATGATTGCAATCTTTGCTTTGTTCTATTCTATATGTCTATTGTTTAGTGTATTTACATGCATACATATTATTGAGGCCATCATTTGTTATTAGCTCACTTATCTCAAATAGCCTACCATTTCAATTACCTTTGTTTGCCACTTTGAGCCTTTTAATCCCATTTGTTCTGTATTTTACCACATCACTAGCCTTAAGCGGAAAAACAATTAATTACCCCAATTGAATCTTTGGTTAGCTTAAGATAGAGATTGTGTATCAATTAAGTGTGGGGAATTGTGGGAACTTGGGTTGATGAGAAGGTGTTGAGTTTTATTGACAAGATATTGGGAATTTGGGTGCATACTCATGTGAGACCAAAAAAATCATATGCATTGATATGTTATTTTTGCTTTCATGTTCAAAATATATATATACATATATAATATAAATAAGGGGACAAAATTACTCCAATGCTAAGTTTAATAAAAGATCAATGCATATGTGGTGAAATTAAAGAAAAGTTGGTATATGAGTATGTGAAATATACAAAAGTGGGAATTTTGGGTAGCTAGGCATGAATTTATAATTACATAGAGTGTGTGTGTGTGTGTGTGTGTGTTAGGTGAGAGCTTAAGTTAGTCAAAGATTCATATTATAGCTCACTTGGCCATACATATATCCTCACCCTTACCTTAGCCCCATTACAACCTTGAAAAGACCTCATGATGTTTGCATTGGTATACTAAATATTTGTTGATTGGTTAGATGAAGAACAAAGTTTTAGAAAGCATGACTAGAGAAGAGTAGAGTGATTAACCCTAGACACTTGAGCGACTAGAGTGCATATACACTACCAGTGAGGGTTCAATGCTTGATTCTATGTTCCCTGCTTTCATGAGCTGTCTTCTTACAAGTTTAGTTGTCTTTTATTGTGTGATTTGAATTAGTAAAATCTGATTTATGTTTGTCTTGAAGAACTTGTTTACTCTTAACTAAGTAGATAGAAACATCTTAACATATAGCTGCATTCACATACATAGGTTGTATTACATGAGTCTTACTTCCCCCCCCCCCATTCATTCTTTTTGTCTCCTTGAGCTTAGCATGAGGACATGCTAATGTTTAAGTGTGGGGAGATTTGATGCACTACTATTTCGTGGTACATTTTGTACTTAATTGAGTGGATTTTATCCACTAAACTCACACTTATTCATATAATTCGTATGTTTTACATTTTCCTTCCTAATTTTGTGCTATGATTGAAAATATGCTTCTTTGGCCTTAAATTTGCTATGTTTAATCCACTCTTATTATCATTCTATGCCGTGATATGTGTGTTAAGTGATTTCAGGGTTTACAGGACAGGAATGGCTTAGAGGATGGAAAGGAAGCATGCAAAAGTGGAAGGAATACAAGAAAATGAAGGAATTGCTGAGTTGTCAAGCCTAACCTCTTCGTACTAAATCGACCATAAATTGAGCTACAGAGATCTAAATGAGGCAGTTTCAGTTGCATTGGAAAGCTAACATCCAGGGCTTCAAAATGATATATAATTTGCCATAGTTGCCATGTTGTTAGGTGACGCGCACGCGTAGATCACGCGTACGTGTAACCTTGCGAAAGTTCAATCGACGCGTATGCGTTGGCCACGCGTACGCGTGATAGAGCCACGTGCTGGACGCATCAGAAAATACTGGGGGCGATTTTTGGGCTCTTTTTGGCCTAGTTTTCGGCCCAGAAAACACAGATTAGAGGCTGCAGAGTGGAGGAATCAGAGACACATCAATTCATTCACACAATTTTAGGTTTTAGATGTAGTTTTCTAGAGAGAGAGGCTCTTTCCTCTCTCTAGGTTTCAGGATTCTTAGGTTTAGTTATTTTCAATTTTAGATTTCTACTTCACTTTAATTTAGTTTCTCTTCTACTCTTATTTGTTCTAGCGCTTTAGTTTATTTATCTTCTCTTGTTGATTTATTTATTCTCCAATTTGGTTTATGAACTCCATGTTAGATTTGATTTCCTATTTAATGTAATTTGAGGTATTTCATATTTATTGTTTCTTCTATTATTTGTTAGTCATTGATGGTTGCAATTGTTGGTTTTAGATTTTACATTACCTATTACTTTTCTGTGTTTTTATGTTATACCTTCCAAGTGTTTGATAAAATACTTGGGAGGGTTTTAAGTTAGATTTTTATGTTCTTGGCTTTGGTTGAGTAATTGGAGACTCTTGAATTATCAAACTCCTTTGTTGATTGATAATTGAAAGTTGCTAGTTGATTTGGATCCCTCTAAAGCTAGTCTTTCCTTAGAAGTTGACTAGGACTTGAGGAATCAAACTGATTCATCCACTTGACTTTTCTTCATAGTTAGAGGTTAACTAAGTGGGAGCAATGGACAATTCTCATCACAATTGATAAGGATAACTAGGATAGGACGTCTAGTTTTCATACCTTGCTAAGAGCTTTCTTAATTATTAGTTTATTTTCTTGTCATTTACATTCCTTGTTCAACCTTTCAAAAACCCAAAAAGATACTTTTCCATAACTAATAATAAATACACATCCCTCCAATTCCTTGAGAGACGACCCGAGGTTTAAATACTTCGGTTTATTTTATTGGGTTTGCTTTAGTGACAACCAAATTTTTGTATGAAAGGATTCTTTGTTGGTTTAGAAACTATACTAGCAACGAGAATTTATTGTGAATTCTATACTAGCAAAAATCCGTTCATCAAAGCTCTAACTTGAGTTCTAGCTAAGTTTCAAGTAAAGGTAAGAGACACTTTTTCCCATGTATTCATAAAATTTTATAAAGTCCTAGTGATTGAATAATGAGTATGTTGTGTGAAAATAATGTAGATTGAGTATTAGAAGTATTAAGTTGATCATTGGTGGTGCTTGAGTTTGGTGGAGGTGAACTTGGAGCTTCAACTTAGTGGAATTCAAAAATTGAGGGTTTGATTTTGGCTTTCTAGAGGTACGATTTAAATTTCATTTGAATACCATGTATTGTGACATGAAGTCCTAGGCTAGATGCCCCTAGGAAAAAGATTGAATTGTATGATTGGATGAAATTAAAATGTTGTAATCGATGAATTGTTGAATTTGATTTTGGTCGGTGATTGGTTGTTTATGATTTATGAGTTGAATTGATGAATTTTGGGCCAGAGGCCATAAACAGTAGGCTTGGTAAGTTGATGGAATGCATTGAATGTTATGCGTGTTTGAAGTTTAGAGTTAAAAACTGAAATTCTGAGATTTTGCAGAAAACCAGAATTTCTAGTATGCGTGCTCACACACCATATGATGCGTACGCACGGAACAGGGGCAAGGAAAGTGCTCGTGCGTACGCACAAAAGGGAGTTTTGCAAGTTGTGCGTACGCACGATAGTGTGAGCACGCACAAGCTGGGAATGCCATTTGGGTGCATGTTTTCATCCTTAAACTCTGTTTTTAACTGTTCGACTTTTTCGGTAAGCTTGTAAACTCTTGTAACCCCTTTTTAAGGTCCGATAGCTAGCTTTTAGGTTTTGAAATGAGTGTGAGCAAGTTGAATGGATTAAATTGATATTTTGGATGAGATTGTGGATCAAAGGGAATGATTATTGATGAAGGCTTGTGGCTAATGTACTTAATGAGTATAGAGGCGGTAGATTAGAGGGTAGAAGGCATTTGGAAGGAAATTATTGAGTTGGGATGAGTTGGAAGAAATTGAAAGGATAAATTTATGTGATTGGATGATGGAAAATGAGATTGATTGACATTTGACTCCCTGGGTAGATGCAATGGTTTGTCCCACTTACTTCGGGTTGGGATGATTTGAGACTCCCTTGGTAGATGCAATGGTTCGCCCCAGTTGTTCTGGGTTGAGATGATTTGACTCCCTAGGTAAATGCAGTGGTTTGCCCCCACTTGCTTCGGGTTCAGATAATTTGAGCTCCTTGGATAGATGCAAGGGTGTGGTTTGCCCTACTTGCTCCGATAGGAGATTTGAAACTTTGTTGACCCTCTATCGCAAGATGTAGCCGAACATTTAGACCTTTCCGGATATTTCCTCCAAGAAAAGTGAATTCCCTTTAGGGTTGCGCACACCAAGGGACTGTCCAGGGTTCACTACCGGACATGTCGGGTTTTGGTTGTATAACTGACAGATGAGCTCATTGGCCATAGGGTAGGCCTGCATCACTAGCATTTGATTGATTTGTTTGGGTTTGATACTTTTCATATCTTGTTTAATTGTGCATATTAAGTGACTATGTGCTAATTGCTTTACTTGAATTTACTTGTGTATTATTTGGTTGTCTTGCTTGTGTTTGAACATTTGACAGGTCTCTCAGGATGGTGTCGGTTGACGCTGAGGGCTGTTCTGGTTGGATTTTGGAGAGTTGTAGAAACAATGAGAAAATGAATTAGTTTAGAATTCCCTATGATAGTTGCCTAATCACGGATTAGTCAGAACCTATGACAGAAAGATTATTGTATGGAAGCTTAAGATTACTTAGAGAGTTTCTGTTGCCTTATATTGTATCTAGTTGGTATTGTTTACCGTAACAGGAACCCATTAGGTTGGAGATTCTCATTCCGTATATATATCTTTGTTTTTCAGATGCAGGTCCTGGTGCTCCATGGTATGATGAAGTTCGTTTGGAATACGGCAAAGTTCTCTTGAATTCAATGTTGTATTTTGTTTAGAATTCTCTCCCCCCTTATTTTGGAAAACTTATATATATTCTTTTGAAACCCTGCCTTTAGAGGCTTTGATGTATATGTGGGAGAGATAGAAACTATTATCATCTATTTTTATTGTTGTAACCCTAGTGATGAGCGGATAATTTATACGCTTTTTGGCATTGTTTTTAGTATGTTTCTAGTAGAATCTAGTTACTTTTAGGGATGTTTTCATTAGTTTTTATGTTAAATTCACATTTCTGGACTTTACTATGAGTTTGTGTATTTTTCTGTGATTTCAGGTATTTTCTGGCAGAAATTGAGGGACTTGAGCAAAAATCAGATTCAGAGGTTGAAGAAGGACTGCTGATGCTGTTGGATTCTGACCTCCCTGCACTCAAAGTGGTTTTCTGGAGCTATAGAACTCGAAATGGCGCGCTTCCAATTGCGTTAGAAAGTAGACATCCAGGGCTTTCCAGCAATGTATAATAGTCTATACTTTGCCAGAGTTTAGATGACACAAACTGGCGTTCAACGCCAGCTCTCTGCCCAATTCTGGAGTTCAGCGCCAGAAAGGGATCAAAAACCAGAGTTGAACGCCAGAAATGGATCAAAACCTGGCGTTCAACTCCACAAATGGCCTCTACACGTGAAAAGTTAAAGCTCAGCCCAAGCACACACCAAGTGGGCCCGGGAAGTGGATTTATGCATCAATTACTTATTTTGTAAACCCTAGTAGCTAGTTTATTATAAATAGGACATTTCACTATTGTATTTGACATCTTTTGATCATCTTTTGATCCTTTTTAGATCTCTAGACCTCCATGGGAGGCTGGCCACTCGGCCATGCTTACCCTCTATTCACTTATGTATTTTCAACGGTAGAGTTTCTATACTCCATAGATTAAGGTGTAGAGCTCTGCTGTTCCTCAAAGATTAATGCAAAGTACTATTGTTTTCTATTCACTTCATCTTATTTCGCTTCTAAGATATTCATTCGCACTTCAACCTGAATGTGATGAACGTGACAATCATCATCATTCCCTATGAATGCGTGCCTGACAACCACTTCTGTTCTACATTAGATTGAATGAGCATCTCTTAGATCTCTTAATCGGAATCTTCGTGGTGTAAGCTAGAATGATGGCGGCATTCAAGAGAATCCGGAAGGTCTAAACCTTGTCTGTGGTATTCCGAGTAGGATTCGATGAATGAATGACTGTGACGAGCTCCAAACTCGCGATTGCTGGGCGTTAGTGACAGACGCAAAAGGATAGTAAATCCTATTCCAGCATGATCGAGAACCGACAGATGAATAGTCGTGCCGTGACAGGGTGCGTTGACCATTTTCACTGAGAGGATAAGATGAAACCATTGACAAGGGTGATGCCTCCAGACGATTAGCCGTGCTGTGACAGGGCATTTGGATCATTTTCCCGAGAGAAGACCGAAAGTAGCCATTGACAATGGTGATGTATCACATAAAGCCAGCCATGGAAAGGAGTAAGACTGATTGGATGAAGATAGCAGGAAAGCAGAGGTTCAGAGGAACGAAAGCATCTCTATTCGCTTATCTGAAATTCTCACCAATGATTTACATAAGTATTTCTATCCCTATTTTATTATATTATTTTCGAAAACTCCATAACCATTTGATATCCGCCTGACTGAGATTTACAAAGTGACCATAGCTTGCTTCATACCAACAATCTCCGTGGGATTCGACCCTTACTCACGTAAGGTATTACTTGGACGACCCAGTGCACTTGCTGGTTAGTTGTGCGAAGTTGTGAACCATGGTATTGGCATCATGTGTTTGGCGCCATTACCAGGGAAAGAAATAGCAATAAATTTTACATAATCAAAGTGTAATCACAATTTCTGCGCACCAATTTTTTGGCGCCGTTGCCGGGGATTGTTCGAGTTTGGACAACTGACGGTTCATCCTGTTGCTCAGATTAGGTAATTTTCTTTTTGTTTTGTTTTCAAAAAAAATTTTTCAAAAATCTTTCAAAAATTTTCCTTTTGTTTTCGAAAAAAAAATAATAAAAATACTGTTTTCAAAAAATAAATTATTCTATGGCTTCAAAATTTTTAAGAATGAATTCTAGTGTTTCATGAAGCATGTGAAGCCTGGCTGGCTGTAAAGCCATGTCTAAATTCATTTGGACTGAGGCTTCCAAACCATCAGCATAGAGGCAAGTTACATATTTGATAAGTAATGAGCAGTATATTCTGATATCTTTCTGAAGCTTGGCTGGCCATTGGCCATGTCTAGTGTTTTGGACTGGAGCTTTCATTGAAAGCTTGGCTGGCTAGTGAGCCATGTCTAATTCCTGGACTGAAGCTTTAGACTAAGAATGCAAGATTCCTAGAATTCATATTAAAAATTTTGGAATCCTTATTTTCCTTTTTCAATTAATTTTCGAAAAATCCAAAAAAATTTAGAAAATCATAAAAATCAAAAATATTTTTCTATTTCTTGTTTGAGTCTTGAGTCATGTTATAAGTTTGGTGTCAATTGCATGTGCATCTTGCATTTTTCGAAAATTATCATGCATTCATAGTGTTCTTCATGATCTTCAAGTTGTTCTTGGTAAGTCTTCTTGTTTGATCTTTGCATTTGCATGTTTTGTGTCTTTTCTTGTTTTTCATATGCATTCTTGAATTCTTAGTGCCTAAACATTAAAGAATTCTAAGTTTGGTGTCTTGCATGTTTTCTTTGCATTAAAAGTTTTTCAAAAATATGTTCTTGGTGTTCATCTTGATCTTCATAGTGTTCTTGGTGTTCATCTTGACATTCATAGCATTCTTGCATGCATTCATTGTTTTGATTCACAACTTTCATGCATTGCATCATTTTTCTTGTTTTTCTCTCTCATCATAAAAATTCAAAAATAAAAAAAATATCTTTCCCTTTTTCTCTCTTAAAAATTCGGAAATTAGATTTGACTTTTTCAAAATTTTTTTAAAAATCTAGTTGTTCTTATCAGTCAAATCAAATTTTCAATTTAAAAATCTCATCTTTTTCAAAAATCAAATCTTTTTTCAAATTTCTTAGTTATTTTTGAAAATTCCAAAAATATTTTTCAAAAATCTTTTTCTTATTTTTATATCAAATTTTTGAAAATAACATAATCAATTAATGTTTTGATTCAAAAATTTCAAGTTTGTTACTTACTTGTTAAGAAAGATTCAAACTTTAAGTTCTAGAATCATATCTTGTGATTTCTTGTGAATCAAGTCATTAATTGTGATTTTAAAAATTCAAATCTTTTTCAAAAACTAATTTCTATCATATATTTTCAAAAATATCTTCTTATCTCACCTTTTTCAAAAATTTGATTTCAAAATATCTTTTCTAACTTCCTAACTTCTTATCTTTTCAAAATTTGTTTCAACTAACTAACTAACTTTTTGTTTGTTTCTTATCTTTTTCAAAACTACCTAACTAACTCTCTCTCTCTAATTTTCGAAAATATCTTCCCCCTTTTTCAAAAATTTCTTTTTAGTTAACTAATTATTTTTTTTATTTGAATTTTCAAAAAACTACTAACTCTTTTTCAAAAAAAAAAAATTATTTTCGAAATTCTCTTCTCTCTCATCTCCTTCTATTTGTTTATTCATCTACTAACATCTCTCCCTCACTCACAAAAAAAAAAATCCGAACCCTCTCTCTCTCTTTCTGAGTTCAGATTTTTCTCTTCTTCTTTTCTCCTACTAACAATAAGGAACCTCTTTACTGTGACATAGAGGATTCCTCTTCTTTTCTTTTTCTCTCCTCTTTCTTATGAGCAGGGACAGAGAAAAAGGCATTCTTGTTGAAGCTGATCCAGAACCTAAAAGGACTCTGAAGAGGAAATTAAGAGAAGCTAAATTACAACAATCCAGAGACAACTTGATTGAAAATTTCGAACAAGTAAATGAGATGGCAGCCGAACCCAACAACAATGCAAGGAGAATGCTTGGTGACTTTACTGCACCAAATTCCAATTTACATGGAAGAAGCATCTCCATTCCTGCCATTGGAGCAAACAACTTTGAGCTGAAACCTCAATTAGTTTCTCTGATGCAGCAGAACTGCAAGTTTCATGGACTTCCATCTGAAGATCCTTTTCAGTTCTTAATTGAATTCTTGCAGATATGTGATACTGTTAAGACTAATGGAGTAGATCCTGAAGTCTACAGGCTTATGCTTTTCCCTTTTGCTGTAAGAGACAGAGTTAGAGTATGGTTGGACTCTCAACCTAAGGATAGCCTGAACTCTTGGGATAAGCTGGTCAAGGCTTTCTTAGCCAAGTTCTTTCCTCCTCAAAAGCTGAGCAAGCTTAGAGTGGATGTTCAAACCTTCAGACAGAAAGAAGGTGAATCCCTCTATGAAGCTTGGAAAAGATACAAGCAGCTGACCAAAAAGTGTCCTTCTGACATGCTTTCAGAATGGACCATCCTGGATATATTCTATGATGGTTTATCTGAGCTATCAAAGATGTCATTGGATACTTCTACAGGTGGATCCATTCACCTAAAGAAAATGCCTGCAGAAGCTCAAGAACTCATTGACATGGTTGCTAATAACCAGTTCATGTACACTTCTGAGAGGAATCCTGTGAGTAATGGGACGCCTATGAAGAAGGGAGTTCTTGAAATTGATACTCTGAATGCCATATTGGCTCAGAACAAAATATTGACTCAGCAAGTCAATATGATTTCTCAGAGTCTGAATGGAATGCACGCTGCATCCAACAGTACTCAAGAGGCATCTTCTGAAGAAGAAGCTTATGATCCTGAGAACCCTGAAATAGCAGAGGTGAATTACTTAGGTGAACCTTATGGAAACACCTATAACTCATCATGGAGAAATCATCCAAATTTCTCATGGAAGGATCAAAAGCCTCAACAAGGCTTTAATAATGGTGGAAGAAACAGGTTTAACAATAATAAACCCTTTCCATCATCCACTCAGCAACAGACAGAGAATTCTGAGCAGAATCCATCTAGTTTAGCAAATCTAGTCTCTGATCTATCTAAGGCCACTGTGAGTTTCATGAATGAAACAAGGTCTTCCATTAGAAATTTGGAAGCACAAGTGCGCCAGCTGAGTAAAAGGATCACTGAAATCCCTCCTAGTACTCTCCCAAGCAATACAGAAGAGAATCCAAAAGGAGAGTGCAAGGCCATTGACATAAGCACCATGGACGAACCTGTAAGGGAAGGAGAGGACGTGAATCCCAAGGAGGAAGACCTCCTGGGACGTCCAGTGATCAATAAAGAGCTTCCCTCTGAGGAACCAAAGGACTCTGAGGCTCATCTAGAGACCATAGAGATCCCATTGAACCTCCTTATGCCATTCATGAGCTCTGATGAGTATTCCTCTTCTGAAGAGAATGAGGATGTTACTGAAGAGCAAACAGCCAAGTTTCTTGGTGCAATCATGAAGCTAAATGCCAAATTATTTGGCATTGATACTTGGGAAGTTGAACCTCCCTTGTTCACCAATGAACTAAGTGATCTGGATCAACTGACATTGCCTCAGAAGAAACAGGATCCTGGAAAGTTCATAATACCTTGTACCATAGGCACCATGATCTTTAAGGCTCTGTGTGACCTTGGTTCAGGGATAAACCTCATGCCCCTCTCTGTAATAGAGAAACTGGGAATCTATGGGGTGCAAGCTGCTAGAATCTCATTAGAGATGGCAGATAATTCAAGAAAACAGGCTTATGGACAAGTAGAGGACGTGTTAGTAAAGGTTGAAGGCCTTTACATCCCTGCTGATTTCATAGTCTTGGATACTGGAAAGGAAGAGGATGAATCCATCATCCTAGGAAGACCTTTCCTAGCCACAGCAAGAGCTGTGATTAATGTGGACAGAGGAGAATTGATCCTTCAATTAAATAAGGACAACCTTGTGTTTACAACTCAAGGATCTCTCTCTGCATCCATGGAGAGGAAGCAGAAAAAGCTTCTCTCAAAGCAGAGTCAAACAAAGCCCCCACAGTCAAACTCTAAGTTTGGTGTTGGGAGGCCACAACCAAACTCTAAGTTTGGTGTTGAACTCCCATATCCAAACTCTAAGTTTGGTGTTGGAGAGTCTCAACAAAGCTCTGAACATCTGTGAGGCTCCATGAGAGCCCACTGTCAAGCTATTGACATTAAAGAAGCGCTTGTTGGGAGGCAACCCAATTTTTATTTATCTAACTCTATTTTTTCTTTCTTAGTTATATGTCTTTGTAGGTTCATGATCATGTGGAGTCACAAAATAAATATAAAAATTGAAAACGGAATCAAAAACAGCAGAAGAAAAATCACACCCTGGAGGAAGCACCTGTCTGGCGTTCAACGCCAGAACAGAGCATGGTTCTGGCGCTGAACGCCCAAAATGGGCAGCATCCTGGCGCTGAACGCCCAAAATGGGCAGTATCCTGGCGCTGAACGCCCAGAACAAGCATGGTTCTGGCGTTCAACGCCAGAAATGGCTAGTAAATGGGCGTTGAACGCCCAAAATGGGCACCAACTTGGCGTTGAACGCCCAGAGTTGTGTGCAAGGGCATTTTGCATGCCTAAATTGGTGCAGGAATGTAAATGCCTTGACACCTCAAGATCTGTGAATCCCACAGGATCATCTCAGGATCTGTGGACCCCACAGGATCATCTCAGGATCTGTGAACCCCACAGGATCACCTCAGAATCTGTGGACCCCACAGGATCCACACCTACCTCTACTCATTTCTTCTCATCTCTCACCACTCTCTTTCACACAATCCCATAAACACTCTTCCCCAAAAAAACCCTTCACCAATCACCTCAATCTCTCTTCCCTATCACCTCTTCACCACTCACATCCATCCACTCTTCCCCATAAACATACCTCATAAACTCCACCTACCTTCAAAATTCAAAACCAATTTTCCACCCAAACCCACCCTAAATGGCCGAACCTTAACCCCCCTCCCTCCCCTATATATAGCCCTCCATTCTTCCTCATTTTTACACAACACAACTCTCTCCTCTTTACTTGGCCGAAACACACTTCACCCCTCTTCTCCATATTTTCTTCTTCTTCTTCCTCTATTCTTTCTTTTATTGCTCGAGGGCGAGCAATATTCTAAGTTTGGTGTGGTGAAAGCATAAGCTTTTTGTTTTTTCATTACCATTGATGGCACCTAAGACCGGAGAATCCTCTAGAAAGGGGAAGGGGAAGACAAAAGCTTCCACCTCCGAATCATGGGAGATGGAAAGGTTCATCTCCAAAGCCCATCAAGACCACTTCCATGATGTTGTGGCCAAGAAGAAGGTGATCCCCGAGGTCCCTTTCAAACTCAAAAGACATGAGTATCCGGAGATCCGACATGAAATTCAAAGAAGAGGTTGGGAAGTTCTAACAAATTCCATCCAACAAGTCGGCATCCTAATGGTTCAAGAGTTCTATGCCAATGCATGGATCACCAAGAACCATGATCAAAGTAAGAACCCAGATCCAAAGAACTACGTTACAATGGTTCGGGGGAAATACTTAGATTTTAGTCCGGAGAATGTGAGGTTGGCGTTTAACTTGCCCATGATGCAAGGAGTTGAACGCCCCTACACTAGAAGGGTCAACTTTAATCAAAGGTTGGACCAAGTCCTTATGGACATATGTGTGGAAGGAGCTCAATGGAAGATTGACTCCAAAGGCAAGCCGGTTCAACTAAGAAGATTGGACCTCAAGCCTGTGGCTAGAGGATGGTTGGAGTTCATTCAATGCTCAATCATTCCCACTAGCAACCGATCTGAAGTTACTGTGGATCGGGCCATCATGATTCATAGCATCATGATTGGAGAGGAAATAGAAGTTCATGAAGTCATCTCTAATGAACTCTACAAAATAGCCGAAAAGTCATCCCCCATGGCAAGGCTAGATTTTCCTCATCTTATCTGCCATCTATGTTACTCAACTGGAGCTTTCATAGAAGGAGACATTCCTATTAAGGAAGAGAATCCCATCACTAAGAAAAAGATGGAGCAAGCAAGAGAGCCCATTCATGAAGCTCAAGAGGCGCAGGAAGCTCATCACCATGAGATCCTGGAGATGCCTCAAATGCATTTTCCTTCACAAAACTATTGGGAGCAAATCAACACCTCCCTAGGAGAATTAAGTGCCAACATGGGACAATTAAGGGTGGAACATCAAGAGCACTCCATCATGCTCCATGAAATAAGAGAAGATCAAAAAGCAATGAGGGAGGAGCAACAAAGACAAGGAAGAGACATAGAAGAGCTCAAAGACATCATTGGTTCCTCAAGGAGGAAACGCACCCATCACTAAGGTGGACTCATTCCTTGTTCTTACTTTCTCTGTTTTTCGTTTTCTATGTTATGTGCTTATCTATGTTTGTGTCTTCACTACATGATCATTAGTAGTTAGTAACTATGTCTAAAAGTTATGAATGTCCTATGAATCCATCACCTCTCTTAAATGAAAAATGTTTTAATTCAAAAGAACAAGAAGTACATGAGTTTCGAATTTATCCTTGAACTTAGTTTAATTATATTGATGTGGTGACAATGCTTCTTGTTTTCTGAATGTATGCTTGAACAGTGCGTATGTCTTTTGAAGTTGTTGTTTAAGAATGTTAAATATGTTGGCTCTTGAAAGAATGATGACTAGGAGACATGTTATTTGATAATCTGAAAAATCATAAAAATGATTCTTGAAGCAAGAAAAAGCAGCAAAGAACAAAGCTTGCAGAAAAAAAAAATATAGGGGAAAAAAATAGAAAAAAAAGAAAGAAAAAGCAAGCAGAAAAAGCCAAAAGCTCTTAAAACCAAGAGGCAAGAGCAAAAAGCCAATAACCCTTAAAACCAAAAGGCAAGGGTAAATAAAAAGGATCCCAAGGCTTTGAGCATCAGTGGATAGGAGGGCCTAAAGGAATAAAATCCTTGTCTAAGCGGCTAAACCAAGCTGTCCCTAACCATGTGCTTGTGGCGTGTAGGTGTCAAGTGAAAACTTGAGACTGAGCGGTTAAAGTCAAGGTCCAAAGCAAAAAAAAGAGTGTGCTTAAGAACCCTGGACACCTCTAATTGGGGACTTTAGCAAAGCTGAGTCACAATCTGAAAAGGTTCACCCAATTATGTGTCTGTGGCATTTATGTATCCGGTGGTAATACTAGAAAACAAAGTGCTTAGGATCACGGCCAAGACTCATAAAGAAGCTGTGTTCAAGAATCATCATACTGAACTAGGAAAGTCAATAACACTATCTGAACTCTGAGTTCCTATAGATGCCAATCATTCTGAACTTCAATGGATAAAGTGAGATGCCAAAACTATTCAAGAGGCAAAAAGCTATAAGTCCCGCTCATATGATTGAAGCTATGTTTCATTGATAGTTTGGAATTTATAGTATATTCTCTTCTTTTTATCATATTTCATTTTCAGTTGCTTGGGGACAAGCAAGAATTTAAGTTTGGTGTTGTGATGAGCGGATAATTTATACGCTTTTTGGCATTGTTTTTAGTATGTTTCTAGTAGAATCTAGTTACTTTTAGGGATGTTTTCATTAGTTTTTATGTTAAATTCACATTCCTGGACTTTACTATGAGTTTGTGTGTTTTTCTGTGATTTCAGGTATTTTCTGGCTGAAATTGAGGGACTTGAGCAAAAATTAGATTCAGAGGTTGAAGAAGGACTGCTGATGCTGTTGGATTCTGACCTCCCTGCACTCAAAGTGGATTTTCTGGAGCTACAGAACTCGAAATGGTGCGCTTCCAATTGCGTTGGAAAGTAGACATCCAGGGATTTCCAGCAATGTATAATAATCCATACTTTACCCAATTTTAGATGACGCAAACTGGCGTTCAACGCCAGCTCTCTGCCCAATTCTGGAGTTCAGCGCCAGAAAGGGATCAAAAACCAGAGTTGAACGCCAGAAATGGATCAAAACCTGGCGTTCAACTCCACAAATGGCCTCTACACGTGAAAAGTTAAAGCTCAGCCCAAGCACACACCAAGTGGGCCCCGGAAGTGGATTTATGCATCAATTACTTACTTCTGTAAATCCTAGTAGCTAGTTTATTATAAATAGGACATTTCACTATTGTATTTGACATCTTTTGATCCGGGATTATATCTTTTGATCATCTTTTGATCATTTTTAGATCTCTAGACCTCCATGGGAGGCTGGCCACTCGGCCATGCTTACCCTCTATTCACTTATGTATTTTCAACGGTAGAGTTTCTACACTCCATAGATTAAGGTGTAGAGCTCTGCTGTTCCTCAAAGATTAATGCAAAGTACTACTGTTTTCTATTCACTTCATCTTATTTCGCTTCTAAGATATTCATTCGCACTTCAACCTGAATGTGATGAACGTGACAATCATCATCATTCCCTATGAACGCGTGCCTGACAACCACTTCCGTTCTACATTAGATTGAATGAGCATCTCTTAGATCTCTTAATCGGAATCTTCGTGGTGTAAGCTAGAATGATGGCGGCATTCAAGAGAATCCGGAAGATCTAAACCTTGTCTGTGGTATTCCGAGTAGGATTTGATGAATGAATGACTGTGACGAGCTCCAAACTCGCGATTGTTGGGCGTTAGTGACAGACGCAAAAGGATAGTAAATCCTATTCCAGCATGATCGAGAACCGACAGATGAATAGCCGTGCCGTGACAGGGTGCGTTGACCATTTTCACTGAGAGGATAAGATGAAACCATTGACAAGGGTGATGCCTCCAGACGATTAGCCGTGCCGTGACAGGGCATTTGGATCATTTTCCCGAGAGAAGACCGAAAGTAGCCATTGACAATGGTGATGTATCACATAAAGCCAGCCATGGAAAGGAGTAAGACTGATTAGATGAAGATAGCAGGAAAGCATAGGTTCAGAGGAACGAAAGCATCTCTATTCGCTTATCTGAAATTCTCACCAATGATTTACATAAGTATTTCTATCCCTATTTTATTATATTATTTTCGAAAACTCCAAAACCATTTGATATCCGCCTGACTGAGATTTACAAAGTGACCATAGCTTGCTTCATACCAACAATCTCCGTGGGATTCGACCCTTACTCACGTAAGGTATTACTTGGACGACCCAGTGCACTTGCTGGTTAGTTGTGCGAAGTTGTGAACCATGGTATTGGCATCATGTGTTTGGCGCCATTACCAGGGAAAGAAAGAGCGATAAATTTTACATAATCAAAGTGTAATCACAATTTCTGCGCACCACCTAGCCGACCTAAACTTCGCAGGTCATGACTAGTGGCTTAATCACACACACACACACACACACACACACACACACACACACACACACACACACACACACACACACACACACACACACACACACACACACACATATTCTGTCTTTACTCTATTCCTCCTTTAAGTTTTTATTTTATCCCATTTTTCCGAATGCGTTATATTTTTGATACGTGTGTTTGCGCTTACAATTTTCTCTATTTCCCTTTTCAAGTTTCTTGTTTAATAACTTCTTATAACTATATATGTATTATAGCTCCATCTTGAGGAGGGGTGGAAATAGGCCAGGTCAGGTCAGGCTTTGCTCTTAACAGGCCTAGCCTGTCATGTAGTTAATTGGCCTAAGCCTGGCCTGCAGTCTGCCATAGGCTTTTTATAAAGTACTAGGCCTGACCTGTTATTTAGCCTGGCCTGACTTGAAGCCTGTTAAAAGGCCTGATATCTTTTTTTTTTACAAAAATAAAAAATATTATTTAAAATTTTTTAATAAAAATATTTATATTTAATATGTCATATTTAATATTTATAAGAATTTTTAATCTTTTAAAGTATTTAAAATATAGAAAAATATTTATAATAAAATATAATAAATTTAAAATATCTCATAATTTTGTTAATAATAAAAAATTATTTATATATTTAATTATGTTTTAACAGGCCCAGGCAGGCCTAACAGGCCAATAAGGCCAATTAATGAGTCTGAGCCTGACCTATTAATATATTAAGGCTTTTAAAAGAGCATGAGCATGTGCCTCTTTGTTAACAGGCCAGGCTGCAGGCCCCTGGTAGGTCGCCTGACCTTTTTCCACCCCTAATCTTGAGTCGTACTACCTTATTATCATTGACTTATGACTTGAGCATGAGACTATGAATGATAGGGTGTTACAACCATTGCCATCGGTAAGCATTGGCAATTGGCCATTACTGAGACGGTGCATTTTGAGGCCATTGGTAAATTAATTTACCGACACTTTGGCCGTCGATAAAATAGAAGGTAGGAATTAAAATCCCAACTTCTTCTTCTTCCTCCCCATTCTAAATTCCTCTCTCTCTCTCTCTCTCTCTCTCTCTCCCTCCCTCCCTCGCAGCCTTCAATTTCACCATTGTTTTCTCTCCGATTAGAACTCTATTTGTCATTCCGAGACCACTGTTATGTTCTTGGTGAGCAATCATTCAATTTATTCGGTTTACTTTTTTGATTTATCCAATTTTTTCACATTTTCAATGCCTCGATTTTTGTGAGTTTTTTTTGTGTTTCAAACAATGTTGCTCATGGTACACATTGTTGTTGCTACTGTTGTTGGTGGTGTTGCTGTTGCTACATGTGTTTTCAATTTGGTGCTTGATGGAGTTAATAGATTTTTATTGCTTTTAGGTATGTTATCTAATTTTAGTTTCAATATTATGAAAATCTAGTTAAATATGTAATCAGTATAATAATTATATTGAAACCAAATATAAAAAAATGTTTATTTTGCCAATTATTACATGTTTATTAGGTTAGAGACTTAAAACCTAAGGATAGAGTTATAAGATGGAAGAAGCGAGATGATTTTGTGTGCGGGGTAGAGATCTTTCTTGTTTGTTTGTTGTAAAGTTTGTTTGTATTTGCTCCATATTTGATGTGGGGAATAAGGTGATTAGAACGATTTAGATTAACAAAATAATTGCAATTTGTATATTGATTAGTTATATTGTAATATGCATCGTTGAAATTATGAAATATATGATTGGGGTTGGTAATTGAAAAATTTGAAGTGTCCCAATTGTAAGGGAGACTCGGTCAAAAGCTTTTAAAAAATTTCAAATACTTAATAAAAATTAAATACAAAATTCTTTTTGGACAATGTAAGATGAATTGTGGCGCTAATGGCTCAAAATCACTCGTGGATATATGATAAGTCTATCCAAATAAAGAGGTTTAAAATCGTCTTTTGTTGAGGGTTTAGGTGAAATCTTAAACACTAGTCTATTGTCAGATGATTACCTAATGTTGAGAAAGGTTAAGTGTCGGTGTGCCAAGTGTAAATGCACCAAATTTAAGATTTCAGATGATGTTTGCTATGATTTCATGATGAAGGAGTTTATGTCAAATAATTAGGTTTGAGTATAACACGGAAAAGAGAATTTAAAACTTGGAAGTAGCTCTATAATAGTTGGATATATTATCACATTGATGAGATAACAGGTGTGGTTTCCTAAGAAAAGAATATTGTTAGGTATGAATCCATGGTATAGACGTCTTTCAACAACATAACGTAGTGGTAGAAGAAGAGCAGAAACCTAATTTCAATGCACAACAATTTTATCGAATGTTAGAATCAGTGCATATGCCTCTTTAGAAAGGATTTGTTCACTCACATCTGTCAATGCCCACAAGAATGTTAGGCATTACGTTTGAGAATAACCACTTACAATAATACTCTTTTGATCAAGTGGCTATGTTAGTTAGGGAAGATCATCGAGGTTAATCATGTTAGGAGATATGATAGATATGATCATTCATCCTAGCATAAAATGTACCACAAGTGTTTTACATACAATACCCCAGAAGGTCTAGACCTAACTGGTAAATTGTGATAAAATGCAAACCAAAAGGTAGGGTTAAGACTTAAGAAAATAAAAATGTGCACAATGAACCATTCCAAAATAAGATGCAAACCATATGAGAATGATAACTGAAATTGAAATTTCACACGTTCTAGCTTCATCATCAGAAGAGGTTGACATAGTGGACCTCCTGATACAACTTTAAAATGTGGATGAAAAAGATTATGATAACGATGATAAATCTACCTCTCAGTCCTCTAATGACTCTGAATAAATATGTTTATTATATATTTATTATGTGTTTATTTTATCACTTTGTTATTCTTGTGTGTGTCTTACTATGGCAATATTTTATTAACTTCTTTTATTTCTTCTTCATTTAGGTGACGTGACATGAGATAGTGGTAGGAGTCCAGGTGATGGTAAGAGGGATAGTGGTTATAGAGGGCGACATAGGTAGAATACGTACCTCCCACTCTACCTAGGTGCATCGTCATCACGCACCCATCTTACGACCACCACAACTTCTAACCTGCTCTGGTTTCCACACTGACCTTATCACTCTGATCGTAGGCACAACTGTCACAACAATTGGACTCTATCATGATAATCCTGACTCCTTGTTTATAGGGCCACTCTTTAGATATGGGTGGCACCCACACATAGTCACATCCACAGCCACTACCAAAGTCGCAGCCAGAGTCATAGTCCTAACCACAACCACAATTACAGCCTCAGTTTCAGCCACAGACTCCTAGACAGGCACAGTCGACACTGGGACTATTTGGAGTGGGTGTGACGTCCATACAATATACCTGTCATGAGACATTCATTTGGGATGAAGGTGACTAATATATTTTACATTTACATGTTTAATCTATCATATATTAAATTAGGTTTAATTACTCTGCAGATCCCTATAGTTTCACCGAATTTTCAATTAGGTCCCTATACTTTTTTTCTTTCTAATTGGGTCCCTAGACGTTAAATTTTTTTTTTCAATTTAGTCCCTGCCGGGACAAAACCGTTTGAGATAACAGAATATTCTGTTCAAAATCAAATATTCTCATAATTAGGTTAGAATAGCTAATTGAACACACCTCCATTTTTTCAAAATATCAAAACAACCCTAGGCATTTTGTCCCAAAATTAAAGAACCCTAGCCAGCGCTTGTTCTCTGAAGTTAGTGGCATTTCTCCTCCGTTCGTCCATCTGCGTCATCATCTTCGTCCTTCGCGGCGTGAGCGTCCATCGTTGTCGTCGTTCGTTGTCCTGGATTTGCACTGCACTGCTCTACGCTGTTCGTGCGTCTGCTCTACTCTGCTCCATCGCGCTCCCGTGGCCTCCGTCGCGCTCCCATGGCTTCCGTCGCGTTCTCTCGCCGTGCCTCGCCACCAGCAGCTGGCCATTATCCTCTTTCTCACCCAACAAACTAAAACTGGGAATCGAAAAGAAAAGAGTTTGAAGTTTCTTATTTATGGTGGTGTTTTATTTCTTTCTTCACTTATGATGGTTTGGGATCCTAGCCTTGGCACTGACATGTGTTGGGTCAATTGTAGTTAGTCAAATGAGGTTTCTATAGTTTTAATGAATTTGGTTTCTTTAAGAATGATTTAGTTTTGGTTTTATTTCTTGAAGTGTGGAGTTTTTTTGTTCAATTTTACCCTTTTCTGAGTATGGCTAGTTTGGTTTATAGATTGAGAGAGATTATTTTTTCAACAGTTGCAAGTTGTGTAGTCACCACCCTAAGAAAAGATAATTGGTGTATTGTACATTACATTACAATGTGATTGTAAAAATGTTTATTTGGAGTTTTTTTTTTTTTTGTGTATATAGCAACTAGTTATTTTCTGCTTTTCTCCTACCATTTTTTCATCTCTTTTCAAGTTTGTTCTTCTTTGTCATTGATCTGTTAATTTTATGGTGCACCATATAGTTTTATTTGTGTTTGTTTATGTTTTTAGTTGTTGAATCTGTTGACAAAAAATGGCCCAAGTCATGTTACTTTGGTTACTAATAAGTGAAATGGTGAGAATTCTCTTGAATTGATTGACCTATCTCATGTCTCAACAATTTACTACATTTCTTTTTCAAAGTCCCAAGATTTATGATTATGATTTATGAGCCTTTTAGGTATCGGAAATGTTGGCTCTTATGTGATGTTTTGTTGGTTACACTCATTCTATATCTCCTCCACTCCTCTTTTTTCTCTTTGATGGTTTTGGGTAATTTTATTTCCCGTAGTGGTATATATGGTCTATTATGAATGCAAAGGTAATCAAACTTTTTCTCAATAATTTGGTATCATGCAATTTTGAAAATTTTCATTGGTTTGCTTCGATAATCTGAAGAGTTTAAAGAATTATTGAATATGGATTATAGAAATATCTTTCATTGAATATTTATAGTTTCACCAAATTTTTAATTAGGTCTCTGTACTTTTTATCTTTTCAATTGGGTCTCTAAGGATATATAAGTAATTTCACAATTCACTAACATTTTTTTACGTTTAATATTAATAGGGACTAAATTGAAAAAAAATAATGTATAAAGACCCAATTAAAAAAAAATATAGAGATCAAATTAAAAATTCGATAAAATTATAAGAACCTGCAGAATAATTAAACCATTAAATTATTATAATATGCATATCTATACAACACTTTTTTTATTTGGTTGATCACAGTTAAGACCTTCCAAGACTAATAATGGTGAGAATTATTTGGGTATTTAAGAATCACTATAGATGATTCATATCGAAGTTTAACATGACTCTAGATTACGTCTACAATCTTTGTTAAAGTTTGTTTAAGGTAATTAAGGGGTTTTTTGGTGACTAAACAAGGAAAGAAACAAAGCAAAAACTATTCTAAATCCGAGCGGATGATTCGTTGGAGATCAACACTAGGCTCAGACCAAATAACATGATTAGAGTTACTCTTGGCACCATATTTAGCCATCCAATCCGCAGCTCTATTTGCTTCTCGGGACACCCATTCAACGTGAACAAGCCAAGGACGAGATAAAAGCTCCTGAATCTTGTGAACCAAATCTGTTACTTCAGATGGATACCCACTTGTAAGCTCATGCATGATGGGCAGAATGTCAAGGCAATCTGTTTCACATATAATATCCCTCAAACCGCAATCCCAAGCTAAAACCAGCCCCCTCCAAGCAGCAAATAATTCACATCTGATTATAGACCAAGGGGGAATGCTTCCAGAGCATCCCGAGATCCAATCTCCCTTAGAATCTCTAATAATACACCCAAATCCCGCTAAATTTGAATCCATATACAAGCTTGCATCACAATTAACTTTAAAACTATTGCCTACCGGTGGCTTCCAACACAGGCAATTTCGGAGAGACCTAAAGGCATTGCTTCGATTCCTGTAAACCTGTAAGTCCTTGGCAGTAATTCTGGCCAAGGCAACAACCTTATGGTCTGTCCAAGGGTTGTCAGTGTTGAATATGTCATTGCACCTATGTCTCCATACCCACCAAAGCGCTGCACCAAAGGACGCCTCATTGTTAGCCAAGGCCTTCTGAAACCACTCTTCAAGAGCAGTACCAGCCGTCGAGTCCAGGATACTAGGATCTAACATATACCAGATTGCCTTTGATAGTTCACAGTCTCTAAGGCAATGCTCCATAGTCTCCTGCGCCTTGTTACATCTCTTACACATATCTGAAGAAGCTAAATGCCGCTTGAATCGAAAGGTCTCAGTTGGTAGAGCATCATGTAAGCTAAGCCACATAGTAAATTTGAACTTCTCTGGAATGTTTGTGTTCCACAACCAGTTCCAATTACTGTTGGCATTCCAATTTAATGTTTTCTTTAATAACCATCTGTAACCCTCCCTTGCACTATACTTTTTTGTTGCTACAGGCCACCACTCCCACTGTGGCTTCAACTCAGTCAAACTAGGATATCTCAGACCACAAATAAACTGCTTAATCTCATGCGGAATAGGCGTGGTAAGACTATCAACCTCCCAAGACACCCCTTTCCACAAGTCAGCCACCATGAAATCTGATTCAGAAATATGTACATAAGGAACAAGGTTACAAAGCTTACCAAAAGGAGTCCACTCATCATACCAAACTGATTTGTGGACATCTCCAATATTCCAATGAAGCCCTTCCTTGAGATGCTCATAGGCACTAACAATGTTCTTCCAGGTAGCCGATGAAGAATTTCTACTGTTTTCGTTCATACCAGATTGATTTCTGAGATATTTATGCTTCAGAACCTGCACCCATAATTTCTCACTATTATTTAGACAATCCCATACCAACTTTCCCAGAAGCGCCATGTTAGCACAGGAAGTATCCCTAATACCCAATCCTCCTGCCTTTTTAGGAGTTATGGCGACCTCCCACCTGACCAGAGGCAGCCCTTTTCCAGTCGCTTGGCCTTTCCACAAGAATTGTCTCATCAAGGAATCAATTTTATTACATGCATACTTCGGGAGAAGAGAAATTTGCATTTCATAAACTGGGATAGAGGCCATAACCGATTTAACAAGACAAAGCCTCCCTGCCTTATTCAGTAGGCGTCCTTTCCAACTGGAGAGCTTTCTCGAAATTTTTTCAATAATCTCCTGAGCTGTCTTCCTGGAAGCTCTGGCATGACCGATGTTAATTCCCAGGTATTTACCCAAATCATTGCAGAACCGGATGTTAAAGACCCCTGAGAGAACCTCTTTTCTCCTCTCCGACACCCTCTTGGAACACTGGGCCTTTGACTTATGAAAATTTACCTTTAAACCTGACGCTCTAGAAAACAAGTCCAAACAATGCATGACCTTTATTACTTGAGCTTTTGATGCCTTATAGAAAAGCAAAAGATCATCTGCAAACATCAAATGAGAGAGTCGTGGTCCATTCCTAGAAACCGCAACTGGGTTCCACAAACCTTGGGAAACTCTATGAGAGATAAAGCAGGCAAGTATTTCCATACAGAGTACAAATAGATAAGGAGACATAGGATCTCCTTGCCTCAACCCTCTCTTCGGATTGAAATTTTGGAGCCTGTTCCCATTCCACAAAACTGTCAACGAAGAGGAAGTCACACAATTCAATATAAGATTAATGGTAGCCTTTGGAAACCCAAACCGGACCAAAGTAGCTTCCAGAAAACGCCAGTCTACCATGTCATAAGCTTTTTCCAAATCAATCTTGAATGCCATGGTCCCTTTTCGAGACTTGGTGTTCCTCATGAAGTGCATAATCTCTTGAGCAATGATAATATTCTCTGTGGTTCCTCTTCCTGGAATGAACCCTCCTTGCAAAGGACCAATGATCTCCGACAGGAAAGGTCTGAACCTGTTAACTAGAACCTTTGTGACAATTTTATAAATTACATTACATAAGCTAATAGGCCGAAACTCCCGTAAGGAAGAGGGAACTTCCACTTTAGGAATTAGAACAATGAGAGTATCGAAAATAGCCGCATTCAATGGCTCACCCTCAAAGGCTCGCTTGACCAGTCTACACACATCGTTGCTAAGAGAGTCCCAGAACTCTTTGTAGAAAATTGCTTGAAATCCATCTGGCCCTGGGGCTTTAAATGAACTCATGGTCATCACAGCTCTTTTAACCTCTTCAGACGTCACCGGTTCCACTAACTTTTGACAAGCCTCAGTACTAAGAGACGGGCAAGGAAAAGGCCCCATGGCGTCCAGGTCAATATCCTCCCTTGTAGAAAAGAGCTTTTGAAAGAAAGAATTTGCCGCCATTTCTAGAGTCGTAGTCTCCGTGGTCCAAGACCCATCCTCCAAAAATAACCCATGAATTTTGTTCCTCTTTCTCCTGATAACTGTCTGCAGATGAAAAAATTTTGTATTTCTGTCTCCACATCTCACCCATTGTTCTCTAGATTTTTGATACCACAACAACTCTTCTTGAAGAAGGACAACATTCAGTTCCTGATGCAAAACTTGCTCTTTGATCCTAAGCTGTTGATCCTCCCGACTTTCCAGAGTAATCTGAACGTCATTCAAAAGCCTCTCCAACTCCCTTTTCTTAACAAAAATATTGCCAAAAACCTTTTTATTGAAGCTAGTTGCATCTTTTTGAACCTCCAACAAACATTTAACTACATCCGGAGCTCCTCTATTCCAAGCTGTATCAACAACATTCCTAAAAAGAGGATGAGTCATCCACGCAGCCTGGAATCTGAACGGACGATGGCCCTTGGTAGCCCTCTTTGCCATCTTGCACCTAGTGAATAATGGGCAATGATCAGAGTGAAGGCGCGCCAGCACCTCAGTATAAGCCTCTGGAAACATTAGTCGCCAGTCCTAGTTGATGACTGCTCTATCAAGCTTCTTGGCCACCTGCACCCCAACTTTCACCTTCCTGTACCAAGTAAATCTTCTCCCAATAGCCCCCATATCAAACAGCCCACAATCCTCCAATGTTTCCGCAAATTGTTCTGCTCTGGCAAGTCTAAATTGCCCCCTCTAACTTCACTCTGCAACAAAACATCATTAAAGTCCCCTAACACAATCCAAGGTCCGTGGATCATATTAGCAATCCTTGTCAAGTCACCCCACAGTTCTTTACGCCGATGTATATGCGAATTAGCATACACCGCACTGCAGTAACTAGATGTATTGCCCATAGTGATTTCAAAACTGATACATTGGTCAACTACATCCAATACTCTCACAGAAATATTTGAATTAGAACATAGAACCCAGATACCCCCACTATGACCATTAGCCTCAACAATACCAACACCCTGGTAACCTAGATTATTCCAAAAAGATTTCATCCTCTCGAAAGTAATATGGGTTTCAAACAGAATGAAAAAAGTAGGATGAAATTTATTCGCTAACTCCTTACTATGAACCCGGGCCAATTTATTAGAGGCACCTCTAATATTCCAAAATAGAAAGCTTAAATCTAAATAATCCATAAAACAATTTGTATTGTAAAAAGGACCAACCTCAGCTGAAGTCCCTAACGAGATGATGAAGATCCACCATCATATCCCCCTGAGCCTTGCTTGTCCTTGTCCGGTTGTTGCCCGGTCTGTCTGTGTCCCTCCACTGACAACCCTTCCAATTTGCCGATTTGCTGCTTGCTGGTGTCGCCAAGGCAGTCCGGAGTCGACGGCGAATTCTGCAAAGAAGAAGGGCGCAACCTCTTGTGTCCGTTTTTGATAATGGCAGTGAAAGTTGGCACCGCAACGGAGACAGATTTGCCCTTCACCCCCTTGCTGTTTGGAAGATGCCATGCGTGCCTTAGATCCGCTAACCGACCCGGTCTTCACCCCTGATTCGGCTCCTCTCATACGTAGCCCAAAGTCACGGTTCTGGTCCAATTTCTGATTTGAGCGCACCGGCATTTTATCTTTAGATGTTTGTTGGGCTTTGTTTGATTGACTCAATTTTTCTCTCCTTTTACCACTGACTTTGGTCCAGCCAGCCTCATTTTCCAAATGTTGGGACCCCACTTCCTTCCCATGCAACGTATCATCTAATTCCTCCCCAATTTCTGCAACTATCACTGACTCTTTGGGATTGCATCCAAATTCAAAAATTTTCTCTTTTGAAGCTTCCTGTGGCTACACCACCCGGGCCGCCGTCTCGGTCACTGATGTTTCCTTTCGATCCACCCTTTTCGAATCTATTGGGGTCATTCTGCAGTCAGTTGCTGGATGCCCGAAACAAATGCACTTGTCACAAATAAGGTGTAAGCATTCATACTCCACCTTATATTCAAACTCATCGACAATCACACTCCGGACCACCGGCAAACCAAGATTAATTTGCACGCAAGCCCGAGCAAATTTTCTCCTTTCCACCAACTTAGTAGCCAGATCCACCTTGACTGGTCTTCCCACAGCAGAAGCGATTCTCATCATGGCTTTATCCTGATAGTACCATATGCTCAAACCAGAGATTCGAATCCAAACCATAGTCTCCCCGAAAGTGTCCTCACAAGGTTTAAAATCCGGTGTCCATGGCTTGACCGCAATATAGTGACCGAAGATCATCCATGGCCCCCCTAGTAAAACCTTCTCTCGATCGTCCATGCGATCAAATTTAACGAGGAAGTACCCAAAACCCACATCCAAGATTTCATATCCACCGGTGATCCTCCATACCCCTTTCAATTTGTGAAACATGGCCGTGTAACTAAGGTTTTTTCCAAGAACCTTAATCACAATTGCTTCCTTGTATGGTTCAGAAAGGATGTTCCTAGCCTCTTCGGAGAAGCAAACTCTTGGAGGCATTGGATCTCCTTGTTTTCCAGTGACCACTGCCATGGAATCCTCATCTAGAGCTTCAGCCCGATTTATCCCTGTGGCTACCGTAGAACCAATAACCTTGTCACGGAACGAAATCTTGGAAGTCACCCTGGAACTAAGGTCGCCCTTACTTGATCCCTCCTTCACACCTGATGCAAACCCTCCCACACTCTCCCCCTTATCTCTTTCGATGGCATGGTCATCTTCTTCACCGTGTTTCACCCTCAAACGCTCTCTCCCGCTCTCTCCTTCTTTCATTCTCTCTGAGTACGGAGTACGTACTCTTCCTCTGCTAGGGTTTTTTTTTTATTTTAGTAAGATGATAAGGTAATTAAGGGGTTTAATTAAAGTATCAAACATAAATTAATTTTTATATAATTAATTTTTAATATTTACAAATACATTTTTAATGAATTTTTTAAATTATATATATATATATATATATATATATATATATATATATATATGGAGATATTTACATTTTTACATTTCATTTGTTATCTTGGGTGCATAGTGTTAGGTTTTTGGGTTCCTTTTCTATGTGGAGAAAAAGCCCAAATGCTAGTATCCAAACCCATGAATAGTTAAAGTGGCTAAGGTGAGTTAGGGTTGGATGAGAGAGAGGTCATTTTGTAAGAGAACACCAAACACTAGAGAGAAGAGAAGAGAGAAAGTTATTTTCGCGCACACACAAAGCTATCTCTGTAAATTGGTCACTGCAGATTTGTTAACCGTTGGATCGAGCTCAAATTCGGACAGAGTGTTATACACATCTGGTTCTTTGATTTCACCGTTCGGATCTTTAATTCGACATATGTAGTTGGATATATTGGCCACGCACAGTAGCTTTATTTTTGTGGTATTTTCATCTTCTTGTTCTTGTTTTGTAAGCTTTAAAGCTTGGGTTGTTTGGTTTGTTGAATGCACATTTTGTGCAGTAATTTGTGACTCTCTTGTATTCTATTTTTCATCATAGTGAAGCTATATCTTGGTCTTGGTGACTCGTGGTTTTTACTTCTCTCATTGAGGAGGTTTTCCACGTTAAAAATCTTGGTGTGTTAGCTTGTTTCTAATTTCTGGTTTATGTGATTTTTCCGCTGCTATTGGGTATTATTATACTGGTGTTAATACTTGTTGTGAGTGGATATTGTTGCTCCTCTGATTCTTGCAAGTAGAAAATTGTGTGTTTTATTCCTATCAATTGGCATCAGAGCTCAGTTTTGGGTATTTGGTTATAACTTGCTTGAAAGATGGAGGCAAATAATTCTACTAGGATGATAAGTTTGAATGGCACTAATTACCATCTATGGAAGGGAAAAATGAAAGATTTGTTATTTGTCAAAAATCTACATTTACCCGTATTTTCTACACAAAAACCAGAATCTAAAACAGATGAAGAATGGGAGTTTGAACACCAACAAGTTTGTGGTTTTATTAGGCAATGGGTGGATAATAATGTTTATAATCACATTGCTAATGAGACTCATGCTAGGACTTTATGGAATCAAATTGAATCCTTGTATGCTTCCAAGTCTGGTAATAATAAATTGTACTTGTTGAATATGTTGATGAATCTGAGATACAAGGAGGGGTCACAAGTATTAAATCACTTGAATGAATTTCAAGGAGTTCTGGATCAGTTGTCAAGCATGGGAATCAAGTTTGAAGATGAGGTTCAAGGATTGTGGTTGCTAAATACTCTACCAGATTCTTGGGAGACATTTCGTATCTCTCTTACTAATTCTGCTCTGAATGGTAAAGTGAGCATGCAACTTGTTAAAGGTGGCATTTTAAATGAAGATATGAGAAGGAAGACGCAGAATTCTTCGTCACACTCTGAAATGTTAGTCACTGAAACCAGGGGGAGAAATCAGAATAGAGTTCAAAAGGGTAGAGGTAAAAGCAGGAGCAAATCCAAGGGAAGATACAAGAATGTTGAGTGTCACTATTGTCACAAAATGGGTCACATTCAAAAATATTGCTATCTTTGGAAAAAGAAAAACAAAGGTAAGCAAGAAAAGAAGGATGATAGTAGCAATGATCGTGTATCTTCTATTTCAGATGATCTTCTTTCTGTTGATATTGCTGATTATGAGTACAAAGTCAATCTTGTTTCTGATGATGAGTTCAGCTGGGTAATTGATAGTGGCGCCTCAATACATGTTACACCGAAAAAGGAGTTCTTCACTTCTTATTCTCCAGGTAATTTTGGAGTACTTAAGATGGGTAATGATGGCTTGGACAAGGTTATTGGTGTAGGAGATGTTTGTCTTGAGACCAATATGGGAATGAAGCTACTACTTAAAGATGTTAGACACGCTCCAGATGTTCGCTTGAATTTGGTTTCAGTTAAAAGGCTTGATAATGAAGGCTTTGTAAACACTTTCGGCTTTGGACAATGGAAGCTTACTAAAGGCAACTTAGTGGTGGCTCGAGAAAAAGGTACTTCAAGTTTGTATATGATGCATGCCATGATTGCAAAAGGTAGTGTGAATGCAATTGAAAGTAAAGAAGTTTGTAGCTTGTGGCACAGAAGACTTGGTCATATTAGTGAAAAAGGACTTAGCTATTTGGCTTGAAAGGATGCTCTTTCAGGTTTGAAGAATGCAGAGTTGGAGAAATGTTCTCATTGCATGGCTGGCAAACAAAGAAGATTATCCTTCAAGAAGCATCAACCTTTAAGAAAATCAGACTTCTTGGAATTGGTGCACTCCGATATTTGTGGTCCTTTGAAGGTACGGTCTTTTAGTGGAGCTATTTACTTTATTACTTTTATTGATGATCATTCAAGAAAGTTTTGGACTTATGCTTTGAAAACAAAGAACCAAGCTTTGAAAAAGTTTAAACAATTCCAAACTTTGGTTGAGAGGCAAACAGGTAAAAAGCTTAAATGTATTCGCACTGATAATGGTGGTGAGTATTGTGGACCATTTGATGTGTATTGCAAGCAGCAAGGCATTAGACATGAAAAGACACCTCCTAAAACAACTCAGTTGAATGGTTTGGCAGAAAGGATGAATAGAACACTGATTGAAAGAGTTAGGTGTATGCTTACTGAAGCTAAGCTACCTAAAGTCTTTTGGGGTGAAGTGCTACTTACAGTGGCTCATGTGATTAATCTGAGTCCTACAATTGCTTTGAACAATGATGTTCCGGATCATGTTTGGTCGAGCAAAGATGTCTCGTATGGTCACTTGAGAGTCTTTGGATGCAAAGTATTTGTTCATGTTCCAAAGGATGAGAGGTCCAAGTTGGATGTGAAGACAAGACAGTGCATTTTTATTGGGTATGGTCAAGATGAGTTTGGTTACAGGCTTTATGATCCAGTTGAAAAGAAGCTTGTAAGGAGCCGTGATGTAGAGTTTATTGAAGACCAGACCATTAAAGATATTGATAAGGCAGAGAAGAGTCAATCACAAGAGAGCAGTGACTTGACTGATGTAGATCCAGTTCAGCTGCCTCCTTTGTCAGAACTAGCAGAGAATCAAGATCAGGAGCATATGCAGTAAAATGAGCCTTTGGTTCCTGATGACCAGGAGATGGGAGATCCAATTGATGCTCCAGTTGATGATGATGCTCATAATCAACCTAAGCTACCTGAAGATCCACCAGGTTTCCATCCTAGGAGGTCTACTAGAGAGCGGCGACCTTCAACGAGGTATCCTTCTAGTGAGCATGTAACATTTACTGATGGATATATGACCTTGACTGATGGGGGAGAACCTGAATGTTATGCGGAAGCTATGGAAGGTGACGACAATAAGAAATGGTTTGATACAATGCAAGATGAAATGAAATCCTTGCATGATAATCAAACATTTGAGCTTGTGAAGTTGCCAAAAGGGAAGAAAGCTTTGCAGAACAGGTGGGTTTTATAGGTTGAAGCATGAAGAAAATTCTCAGTATCCAAGGTACAAGGCTAGATTGGTGGTCAAGAGCTATAGGCAGAAAAAGGGAGTTGACTATAATGAAATTTTTTCACCGGTTGTGAGAAGATCTTCTATTAGGACTGTTTTGAGTTTGGCTGCAAGTCTTGATTTAGAGATAGAGCAGATGGATGTGAAAACTGCTTTTCTTTATGGTGATCTTAAGAATGAAATTTACATGGAACAACCTGAAGGTTTCATGGTAAAAGGCAAAGAGGATCATGTTTGTAAATTGAAGAAGAGCTTGTATGGCTTGAAGCAAGCTCCAAGACAATGGTACAAGAAGTTCGAGTCTGTTATGGTAGAACAAGGCTACAAGAAGACTACTTCTGATCATTGTGTATTTGTTAAACAGTTTGCTAGTAATGATTTTATTATCCTTTTGATATATGTTGATGATATTCTTATTGTTGGTCAGAATGCTTCTAGGATTGATATGTTAAAGAAACAACTTGCAATGTCATTTGCAATGAAGGACCTTGGGCTAGCAAAGGAGATTCTTGGCATAAGAATCGAACGTGATAGAAAGGAGAAGAAACTTTGGTTGTCACAGGAGAAATACATAGAGACAATGTTGCATAGGTTTCAAATGGAGAAAGCAAAGACCGTTAGTACTCCTCTTGCTACACACTTCAAATTGAGTTGCAAGCAAAGTCCATCAAGTGAAGAAGAGAAGAAAGACATGGAAAAAGTTCCATATGCATCAGCCGTGGGTAGTTTAATGTATGCTATGGTGTGCACAAGACCGAATATAGCTCATGCTGTTGGTTGTGTTAGCCATTTTGTTTCAAACCCAGGAAGAGAGTATTGGAATGCTGTAAAATGGATAATGAGATATCTTCGTGGTACTTCTAACATAAAGTTGTGTTATGGAAGTGATAAGCCTATTCTAGTTGGTTACACTGATTCAGACATGGCAGGAGATATTGACTCTAGAAGGTCCATTTCAGGCTTCTTGATCAATTTTGCGGGTGGAGCTGTGTCTTGGCAATCAAGATTACAAAAATGTGTTGCTTTGTCTACTACTGAGGCCGAGTTTATTGCCATTACCGAAGCGTGCAAGGAGATGCTTTTGATGAAAAAATTCTTGAAGGAACTCGGGTCTACTCAAGAGAGGTATGTGTTATTTTGTGATAGTCAAAGTACTATACATCTTGGTAAAAACTCTACTTTTCATTCTCGATCCAAACATATTGATGTGAGGTATCATTGGATACATGATGTTTTGGATGCTGAGTTGTTGGAAGTTGAAAAGGTTCATACTGATGAGAATGGTTCTGATATGATGACCAAAGCATTACCAAGATGGAAGTTTGAAGTTTGTTACTTAATCGCCGGATTGGCGGTTACCTCCACATAGTCGTGAGGGGGAGATTTGTTGGGTTTTTGGGCTCCCTTCCTATGTGGAGAAAAAGCCCAAATACTAGTATCCAAGCCCATGAATAGTTGAAGTGGCTGAGGTGAGTTAGGGTTGGATGAAAGAGAGGTCATTTTGCAAGAGAACACCAAATACTAGAGAGAAGAGAAGAGAGAAAGTTATTTTCGCACATACACAAAGCTATTTCTGTAAATTGGTCACTGCAGATTCGTTAACCGTTGGATCGAGCTCAAATTTGGACAGAGTATTATACACATCTGGTTCTTTGATTTCACTGTTCGGATCTTAAATTCGACATTTGTAGCTGGAGATATTGGCCACGCACAGTAGCTCTATTTTGTGGTATTTTCATCTTCTTGTTCTTGTTTTGTAAGCTTTGAAACTTGGGTTGTTTGGCTTGTTGAATGCACGTTTTGTGCAGTAATTTGTGACTCTCTTGTACTCTATTTTTCATCATAGTAAAGCTATATCCTGGTTTTGGTGGCTCGTGGGTTTTACTTCTCTCATTGAGGAGGTTTTCCACGTTAAAAATCTTGGTGTGTTAGCTTGTTTCTAATTTCTGGTTTATGTGATTTTTCCGCTGCTATTGGGTATTATTGTGCTGGTATTAATACTTGTTGTGAGTGAATATTGTTGCTCCTCTGATTCTTGCAAGTAAGAAATTGTGTGTTTTATTCCTATCACATAGCAGTCAAGAAAATTTACACACATGACATTCCACGTATAAATGTGATAAGCAACCAAAAAAAAAAAATTTCTATATATTTCAATTGCAAACGAGATAAAATTATAATTGCATTCTAATGTATCTAATTGGTTAATATAACAAAGAAAGTGCATTGGAAAACTAAAAAAGAGATTGTTTATAGTATAATTTGAATCAACTTTAAATATAAAATTGATATAATTTATTATGATTTAAATTATAAAAATTCAATATTACTATATAATTCAATTACATTCAATCCAATTGGATTCAAACTCAGTCTTATGCATTGGGTTTGATCACTTTAAATTATATCCAACCCAAATTAATCAATCTAATTTAAATTGTAATAGTTTGAATGAGACTACATTAAAATATAAGATAAAATCAATACAATGTAATTGCAATCGTTTGAATTAGATTGAGTTGATGAATTACAATATGTATTCAAAGGATTACAATTCAAATCATAACAAAATTTTATCAATTTTAAAATCAATCCAAAATGTATTATAAACAGTTATTTTTTTTTTTTGGTTATCCAATGTATTTTTTGCTATTTTATTGGTTTTATCTTGTTTACATTGCCAACAAAATAAGTAGCAAAATTTGTTTAGTTATCTCATATGTAAATGATACAAAAAAAATTATTTTTAAACTTGTCTTGTGTGCAAATGAAATACATAATAAAATTTTGGTATTTTTCACATAGAGTAATGTGAACATTTGTATAATTTCTTATGTATTGTGCATATGTTACCACAAAAAATGTAAATATATGCTTAAATATATAAATATGAAATTTATTTTAGGATAAACATCTAAATTGATGATCAAATAATTTTGAATCAAATATTTTACTTTTCAATAAATTTTTATTATTAGTTCAGAATTATTCGTGGTTAGTTTCTCTAATATTTTAAAAAAGGATTAATTTATCTAATACCAATATATTTTAAGAATTTAATTATTTTAAAATAAATTTATTTGTCTAATATATATTTTAAAAATTTAATTAAAATTTATTGAAAATTAATTTAAGTATTTACTCTTTATTTTATTTATTTAAAAGAATCCCATTCTAAAGTTATAATATGTAACTCAATTTAATTGTAGATAAATGAATTATGGCATGTATTGTAATATACTAAACTAAATTCTTTTTTAGTCACAAAAAAAATATTAAATTCTTTTTTTCTTTTGAAAAAAATATAGATTAAATTAAACCTTTATTTTATAATGAATTTTCGCATAAAAAATATTTATCTGGCTAATTCTTTTTTATTTTATTTAATTTTAAAGAAAATGGGCTATTTTCTTGTACTTTTTTTTTTGGGATAAGTACTTTTTTCGTCCCTAAGGTCTGAGGTCAAAATCAAAATCGTTTCTAACCTTTTTTTTCTTATTAAAATCATCCCCAACGTTCAAAAACGCTTTAAAATCATCATTTTTCAAATTTTTGGATCAAAATACCCTCATCATCATCATTCTCCTCTTCACCTTCCTCATCCCACCACCTCCACTACCACCACCACCACCACAGACACAAACACAAACACAAACACCACTCCCTCACCCCACTCCGGTAACCCCCCACCCCCTCACCCCTCATCCCTCACCCCCCACCCCTCACTGCCACCCCCTCACCGTAACCCCCCACCCCTCACTGCCTCCCACCCTCACCCACCCCCACCCTCACCTCACCCCCCCACCCCACCCCCACACCCCCACCCCTCATACCTCTCTCTTCATGGTCATCATCATCAACAAAAATTCAGAAAATTCAAACAACATGCACAACAAATTTTACAAAAAATTCAGTCACATATTTCACCAAAATTTCAGCAACAACAATACTCCACAACAATTCAGTTCACAGAAGAAGAAGAAGAAAAAGAAGAAGAAGAAGTGGTGGTGGGGTGGTGCGGTGCGGTGCGGCGGCGAAGCGACGGCGTGAGGCGCGGATCTGGCGGCGAGGCGCGGCAGGGCACGTATCGGGCTGAGCACGGCGCGACGGCGGTGCGACCGGACGGCGTGGAGCGTGGCCCCTTCCCCTCCGATTTTCTTCTCTCCCCTCCTCCCCCTCCCTTTTTCTCGCGGACTCCCCCTTTCTTTCTCTCTTCGGTCCCCACCCCCTTTTCTTCTTTTTTTTTTATTTATTTTATAATTATTTTATTTTATAATTTTTTAATAATAAAGGGTAATTTGGTAAAAAAAAATTAGAAGTAGAAAATGACGATTTTATAATGTTTTGTAATGTTGAGGATGATTTTAATAACAAAAAAAGATCAGGAACGATTTTGATTTTGACCCCAGACCTTGGGAACGAAAAAAGTACTTATCCTTTTTTTTTTTTTTACCAAAGATAGGAGATTCAAACCCGTAACCTCTTAATTGAGTATGAGGAGACTATGTCATTTAAGCTATAACTCATTCGTCTATCCTCTTGTACTTGGATTCTTTTTATATATGAATAAAATAAATATTTTGTATACCAAATATATGTAATACAATAAATTTACATATTTAAATATTGGTATTTACTTACATTTGATACACTGCATTTGAGGTGTGTAAGAATTTTATTTAGTTTTATATGTGTAAATTATCTCAGAATTACGTATATTAAAAAATAAAATATATGTATTTTATTTATATAAAAAAATCTCTTATACTCAAATTAAAAAGCTAAGAAGAAAAAGAAAAATTTGAACAAAAAAAAAAAAAAAAACAGGTTACCTCTTTTGAAGACGCGATAAGAGATTAGAAGGGAAAGCAGGAAGAAGCAGAGCGTGAGTGAGTGAGTGTGGGGGTGGTGTCAAGTGTCAACAATGGACATCAACGGTCTTAAATCCCTTAACATACCAAACCCTTCTCGTTTCCGCCCAAAACTTCCCCTTGTTCGCCGATTCACTTTTCTTCACTTCAGACCCAAACCCACCACTTTTCTCTCTCTTTCTTCGCCATTCTGCTCTCTCAGTAGTCCCTCTGTCTCACACACTCCTTAATTTCAGTTTTCTTGCTACTCATATTTCATTTCTATGCTTCTTCCTTCCATTGAGTCCAATTGTCTACTTATTTATTTATTTATTTTTATTATATGTTGCAGATGCGAATGATGCCGCTGAGATAAACAAGGAAGGAACTTTGCCTCGGGGTGTTGGAGAGGCCTTGAATGGAGGAGCTTCACGTTCCAAGGTTCTTCAGGTTGTGCTTGTGTCCCCTCAGGTACGAATTTAGATGACAGTTATTACTGGTAGTTGTTCATCATGGAAATGCTATCTGTTTAGTTGACTTCGGAGCAATAGTAAGTTAGTTAGTTTGTTAGTTTGTTACACAACCAGTTAGTTGAATAGTTGGTTAGTTAGTTAAGTTTATGTGTTAAAGCTTTTAGCTTATGTGATTAGAGGATGTATATAATTTCATCAATGAGTAACAGAGACACTTCTTGAGCATTTCATCACTTTTCCTAATGTATGCTTACTCAGTTAGGCCATTTCTTTTGCGTAACAAGAGTTTATTGGGTTAATTAGATTGGAGAAGCTTCAGCCGTAACTGTATAGCAATTGCACGCACGGCCAAATCCCATATGGAGGACGGTGGAATTAGGCGTGAAATGTTAGGGTTAACTATATCAGTTAAAAGTTCAATCAGGTAGAACTTGGTACTTGATTAGTCTTGAGCCAAATTAGATATGCTAAAGATTTGTACGTCATAGATTGGCAATGCATGAATTTAGGGGCTGTTTTCAGGTATGCATGATTAGATGAGTGGGGAACTTTTGTGGATAGTATGCACCAACATGTTTTCTTTGCTTATGTTCAAATTGGATCAAATTATGTTGTTCATGATATGTGTTAAAACTCTTGCTTACATTGCATTGTGCACAGTTTATATTTCTTCTCCATTTTAAACAATAAGGATAGTTGCCAAGCTGCATGGTCTTAACATCTATTCAAGTTGCAATAGAACTTCATAAATAACTATGTCCCTGATAACTGGAGTGATCAATCACATAATTCGATCACTTTCTAGTTTAATTATTTGTTAAATGATAAGAATATGTTTGAAATGAAATCAATATCATGGCAAAAAGAAAAACATATTAAGAAAAGGAATGAAATGTCTAATCCTCTACTGGAATAAGTGCTGTAAACTAAGACAAGTTAGTGATGGATATTATATTATCTCATTTTTTTTGTTTACTTTTTCCCTCTTAATTAGAATATAATGCTACTGTTCTGAAAATGTAGGATATTCTTATCCATATTGTTTATATATTAATTGCATCTGAATTTTTTTATTCATCTTTTGGCATTGGCCATGGTTACTGTCAGGAGAAGTGTAAAGCAAGCTAAAATAATGTTAGTAATGCAAACCATTGGTTTTTTTTATTGTTCTTTGTTATTTTTGTATACACTAAAATCGGTCAGTATGAAACAAATGGAGTTGTATCTATCAAATCCTTCACCTAATTCTCATCACTAGTTGGTTAGATTTCCTTGAAGAAATTTGAAAATTTAGCATATAAATTGGCCTTAGCACAGATTCTGATAGCTTCAGTTTTGTACTATCTAAATTACTGACAGTAATTCAGGTCATGTTTTCCTCTTGATAGATTCCTGGAAACACTGGATGCATTGCTAGATCATGTGCTGCATCAGCTGTTGGATTGCACTTAGTTGGGGTGAGGATATTTTCTCAGTCTAACTCCAATTAATCATTTTTTAAAAGACCATTTTATTTTCACGTTTTTTGGCAAATTTATCATAGCATCTGTATTTCTCTATCTTTTTTCAGCCATTAGGATTTCAGGTGGATGATTCCAAATTAAAGCGCGCTGGACTGGATTATTGGCCGTATCCATGGTCATTTGCTTCTTTATGATTGTAACTTTTATAGTCATTTGCATCTCTCCTGATAATCTAGAAAGGGTGGAAAATATTTTACCATCTTGGCTAGTCTGCAGTTATCCATGACTGTTTATCTTAAATCAAGTTCCTCAATAATCAACAGCTCTTGTGTCCTCCTAATCTTATTTTGACTATATGAAGGCAGTTGAGGAGCGATAGATATAGACTTTTCTCGGAGGTGGAATACTGCTTCCCGGATTTGGTAACAACTAAAATGAATACATCATACTTTTCTAACATAGAAAAAAGGACCCTAAACAATCATATGTTGTTTTGAAAACACTTCTCTTTTGGAATTTATATCACAATTTCCCTGATTTTTTAAAAGTGGTCAAGGCTGCATATGTGATTCCGCTCTAGAATGTGTTCAGTGCACTGAGCTGCCCTTTTATATGTTTTCCATTATGGACATAAAATTGCAGATATGTGGTTGTTAAAGTTCATGACACTTGGGCAAGTTTTCGTGATTATTTCAGGCAACAGGTAATTATTATTCCTGCAATTTAAATTCCAAATACTTGCATCATACTTTTCCTTTGATCACATTTTGGTATTATCTAATACAGGAAGGACAAAAGCGGCTTCTAGCATTTACAAAGAGAGGAACAAAAGTTCATTCTGTGAGTTTTTCATACTAATTACATATTCCTTAGTGTTAGTATAACCTGTGTTTTTTGTTATTAATTATTTCGTTTCAATATATTTCTGTTATTGCATCAGAACTTCAAAGAACATTGTCCACTAAAGAAGTAAGTGATGCATTCATAAAACACTGCTAAAAATTATGCCCTTTGTTCCAACTCTCTAATAGTCTAATCTGTGACTAATGAGAAAATGTGCGAAGAATCACTTGGCAAAAGAATCACATCATAAGGCAGTTTAAAATAATATAATGAATGAGTGTGAGTAGCCTGATGCTGAAGATTGTATTTGATATTAATTATATTAGAGCTAAGCTAAAGAAAATCGAATATACAACTCTGTAGCATAAGTCCATACCACAGCATTCATACAAAATAAATTTGAGAGGCTACTCAGAGAGTTTGTTTTCTTCTTTTGGTTAATTTTAGGGTTATCCAATAGAAGTAGAAGTGTCAAAGCTGAATAATTTAGGGATGGGTTGAGAAAAATAATCACACTTGCACTCTTTGGCTCATACAAGTCCCCAACAAGTCCTCCTTTCCAACTTTTTCCTTCTCTTGTTATTTTTTTCCTCCCCTATTCTGAGTTTTTTTTCTCCCTTTCTTCTTCCTCTCCTTCTACCTTTTCTTTTTCCTTTTTCTTTCTCTTCCTCCTCCTTTTTATTCCTCTCCATCTTCCTTCATTTTCTTCTGCTTCTATGTTTCTTTTTCTTTTTCCCTTTCCTCCTCCTCCTCCTCCTTCCTTTTTCATCTTATGTGTTTTTTCTCTTTTTCTTTCTTCTTCTTCCTGCTCCTCCTTTCCCTTCTCTTTTTCTTTTGTTTCCCTATCACTCTCCTATGTTGTTTTGTTATAATTTCTATGTTATTTTTACATAATTTCTGTGTTGAATTTGAGAAATTTCTATGTTGGATTTAAAAAAATAAAATAAATAAGAGACATTAGCTGTTATAGTACTCGGTTGAAGACTTGGTTACAAAATCATTTGTTAAGCTAGTATCTCTGCTTTTTTTTCGAGTTGAATCTTAAAGTGCTCTTTGAAATTGGCCACTTGCACCGAAAAGATCCTAAAGATTCCAATTGCACCATAAAGGTCCCCGAAATTAAAAGAATTGCACGACGTTGGTCCCCACTTCCTTTCCCTCAAATTACTCGTCATGCTGTGAGTGATCTGACACATACTCTTTCGCGCTGGAGTAGGTGAAACGACGTTGCTTTAGTTTCAAGGCTAAATGCCTGATGAAACGTCATTTAACCTTAATGAACCACAAAAAGTCTTATGCCCCACAACAAAAAGTCTTATGCCCCACAAATAAATGTATGATCATTAAGGTTAAACAATGTCATTTCATCAAATATTTAGAGCCAAAACTAAAGCGACGTCGTTTTGTCTAGTCCAACGTGGAAGGGATGTGCTAGGTCACTCACGGCTTAAGGAGTAGCTCGATAAAAAAAGAGTGAGGGGCTAACATGGTACAATTTTTTTAATCTCGAGAACGTTTATGGTGCAATTATAATCTAGAGGACTTTTTCAGTGCAAACAGTCAATCTCGTGGACCACTTTGAGGCTTAACTCTTTTTTTTTTTCCAAGATGCCACTATTTCTAAACTTTTTATTTAAGTGTCACATTTCAAACTATTTACTTAGGTGCCATCATTTTGCCACCGTGGCACCTTCTATTTTTTGTGTATTGACTAGGAGGCGCCTAAGCGGAACACGCCTTTTTCCCTTTGTGAAAAATTTAGCAGAGCTTAAAAGATTTTTTTTCTTTTTCCAAATAAAAAAAAAACCATCTTCCTGCCGTGATAGATAACTAACTCATATACCTTCCCCATGGAAAACGCTAATCCATGGGTAGCAAAAAGAGAAATACTAGAGGGATATCAGAATTTATTGTTTTTTGTCATCACTTTTAGCGTTAACTCAATTTCTTTCGTTTATTAATTCAACAATATATTTTAACTCACACTTTTAAACATTGATGGTTAATTAATGGTCAAAAACAATAAATTTTGATGACTCTCTAGTATTCTTTTAGCAAAAGTACTAATAAATAGATTTAATTTTGATGTCTGTCAGTATAAAAGAAGTTTTACATGTGCATCCAATCACATAATGTCACATTATAAAAAGAATTATTATTTTCATTAACTACGTGAATGGTCATTCAAAAAGACAGATATGATTGCGCGACAACAACAAACAAACAAACAACAACAAAGCTTTGTCCCATTAGGTGGAGTCGGCTATATGAATTAAACAACGTTATTGAGTTCTATTATGTATCACGTCTATAGAGAGACCGTTTATGTGTCGATCTCGTTTGACCACCTCATGGATGATCTTCTTAGGTCTTCCTGTGTCTTTCACCCCTTATCCATCTTCCATCTCATTCGCCCTCCTGACTGGGTGCTCTGTCGGTCTTCTTCTCACATGTCCAAACCATTTGAGACGTGATTCTACCACCTTTTCCACATTAGGTGCTACTCCAACTCTCTCTCTTATTACTTCATTCCTTATTCTATCTAATCGCGTATGACTACTCATCCATCTCAACATCTTCATCTCTGCCACATTTAACTTATGTTCGTGTTTTTCTTTGGCCACCCAACACTCTGTACCATAAAGCATTGTCGGTCTTATAGCAGTGTGGTAGAATTACCTTTAAGTTTTAAAGACACTTTTTTATCACGTATAAAATCAGATGCACTCCGCTATTTTGATCAACCTACTTGGATTTTATGATTTACATACTGTTTAATCTCTCTATTATCTTGTATGATGCACCCAAGATACTTAAAATTTTTAACTTTGGCGGCCGAACTTACATTCCATATATTCCGTCTTTCTACGGCTTATGCGCAGACTATACACTTCTAGAACTTCTCTCCATAAATCTAACTTCTTATTTAGGTTTTCTCTTGACTCTCCCATAAGGACGATATCATCGGCAAAAAGCATGCACCATAGCACAAGCTCTTGGATATGCTCTGTGAGTACTGCCAAGACTAATGTGAAAATGTATGGACTTAAGGATGATCCTTGGTGTAATCCTATACTAATAGAAAATTTTTTTGTCACACCATCTTGAGTCTTTACACTAGTTGTAGCCCTATCATACATGTCTTTAATTGTACGAATATATGCGATTTTTATTCTCTTCTTTTCCAAAACCTTCCATAAGACATTTCTTGGCACCCTATCATACGTTTTTCCAAATCAATAAACACTATATATAGATTTTTTTTATTACTACAATACCTCTTCATCATCATTCTTAACAGGTATATTATTTCAGTAGTGGATCTGTTTGGCACAAAACCAAATTGGTTCTCTGTTACTTGTGTCTCTTGTCTCAACCTCCATTCTATCATCTTTTTCCATAACTTCATGGTATGACTTATGAGCTTGATCCCTCTATAATTTTTGCAACTTTGTATATCTCTTATTCTTGTAGATAGATACCAAAGTATTCTTTCTCCACTTATCTGGCATCTTTTTTTGACCTTAAAATCTCAATAAAAAATTTGGTTAACCAACTGATGTCTTTCTCTCCAAGACTCTTCCAAACTTCAATTGGAATATATTATCGGGTTATACTGTCGTGTCATTTTACTTCCGTTTTAGAACAACTTTTATCTCGAAGTCTCGAATCCTTTGAGATTAGTCGAAGTTTTGATCTTCTTCCCTCGTACATAACCAATCAAGGCTCGGAAGAGTCTTATGTTCTTCATTAAATAACTCGTAGAAGTAGTTCTTCTACCTTTCGTTGATCTTCTCCTCTTAAGCCAAAACATCTCCGTCTTTATCCTTTATACACTTAACCTGATCCAAATCTCTCGTTCTTCTATCATGGCTCTTTCTGATTCTATATATACCTTTTCTCATTCCTACGTGCCTAAAGACTGGTAGAGACTTTCATATGCTCTTGTTCTAGCTTCACTTACCGCTATTTTTGTCTCTTTTTTAGTCGCCTTATATTTTTCGCAATTATCTGCATTGCGGTACAAAGACCATTCCTTAAAGCACTTCCTTTTGTCTTTAACTTTTCTTGTACACTTGCGTTCCACCACCAGGACGCTTTGTCTCTTGGTCCTATTCCTCTAGATTTACTAAAACTTTCTTTTGTTCTTGGTCATCTCCCTCTACATCTCTTCCGTGCTTCCATCCTCATCCCACTTTGTCTCTTCTCCTACCCGTTTTAGAAAGCTTCTTTGTTCTTTACTTTTCATCCGCTACCACCTTGTCCTTGGGTTTTTCGTATGATGTCTTTTCCTTAACTTTTGCTCAACGCGAAAATCTATGATGAACATCCTATGTTGTGTTGTTAAACTCTCTCTCGGAATAAGTTTACAATTAATGCAAAATTTCCGGTCGACTTTTCTCAACAAGAAGAAGTCGATTTGAGAGTTTGTCATGCCACTCCTATATGTTATAAGATGTTCGTCTCTCTTTTTAAAACATGTATTTGTGATGAGAAGGTCAAATGTTGAGGAAAAGTCCAAACTAGTTTTACCCTCGATATTGACCACCTCGAAACCATGGCCTCCGTGAATACTTCCATACCCAGTCATTTCTCTTCCAATATGGCCATTTAAATCTTCTCCTAAGAAAATCTTATTTTGCGAAGGTAATTTTTGGACCAAATTCTCTAAATCCTCCCAAAATCTTATCTTGTGTTTGCTCGTTTGAACCTACTTGCGGTGCATAGGCGCTAATTACATGAAAAGTACCTCTTTCCACTACAAGTTTGATAGAGATGATCTGATCTTCCACCCTTTTGACATCCACTACGTCCTTCTTCCACTGTTTATTCACGATAATACCTACCTCATTCCTATTCTTCACATTTCCTGTATACTAAAGTTTGAACCCGGAAATATCCAATTCCCTAGCCTTCGCACCGACCTATTTTGTTTCTTGTAGGCACATGATGTTAATCTTCCTCTTTGTCATGGTATCCACCACCTCTATAGATTTTCTTGTTAGAGTGCCTTTGTTCCATATCCCAAATCTCAACCTTCTGTCGTTCCGACCTTTATCTTTACCTTTTTCTTTGTGAACTAGCTTATTTACCCTCGTTCGTTCACAAAAACGCGGTTACCCTTGCTGATTTAACATTACACCCGGGCATTGATGCAGCGGCTCTTGTTCATTTGACACTGTGTGTACGCGAGCCATAAAGCGCGTTGCTTTTGGGAAACGACTTAACTTAAGCGCAATAACGTCTCTGATCCATGTCATGAAGATTCGACTAAGTTTTTATGTTAGCTGTCAAAGGCCTAACACAACCCTTCTCCTTTATCTGGGCTTTGGACCGGCTATGTACTGCAGGTGTAATATTGGCGGAGTTATATGATTGCACGACTGTATAAAATATTTTACATTGTCAGTGCATCAAAATTAAACTCTAAATATAATGGTACAATTAAATGTATTTATCAATCTAACTAAATTTATAACAAATAAAAACTATAGACACCAAAAGAAATATACAAAAAAAATTATACAATGCATTATAGCAAAATATAAAATCTTGGTTAAAGAAAATTCTTATGATAAATTACAATACTCCTATTAATTATCATGATATTTTACCATCATCGATTATCTTGATATTTTGTCATATCATCAATTATCTAATAAAATATTGTGACAAAATATTATGATAACTGATAGACTGTATTTTATCATGATTGAAATCTTAATGCACGAGTGTTAGTAAAAAAAAAATACCAAAAAAAAATATAGTACTCTCATCAATTATTTGATATTTTTTATTACATAATAAAAAATATTAATGAGAGTTTTATATTTTATTATGATTGAGATCTTAATATAAAGGTATTACTGAAATGCAAAAAAAAAAATGCCATAGAAATACATAATTTTAGTTAAAGAAAATTGACATTATTGTCTAAGGTTGTGTACTCAAACTGCTTGTGGAGATTAGGATTGAGTGGGGGGACCAAGCTCCTATAGTTAGAATGATAAATATATTTAAATATGAGATTATATTTATATTAATATTAGTTAATTATTGATTATTAATTATTAATTATGTTAGATAAATTAAAAGACTATTAGTTTGTAGTTTGTACAAGTTGCTGGAGGCGCTTTCACGTTTAACGATTTTGAAACGTATTCAGCGTATCCAAAGTGGAAGGTGCTAAAGGCTTAGCGTTTTTGCTATTGTATGCGCTTCCCTGTTTAATATTTTTCACGTGAAAGGCTTGTTCAGTTTAGGCACCTCCTAGTTAGCGCGCTAAAAAAGTACAAGGTGCCACCGATGACACCCGGGCAAATAATTTGAAAAAGGTCGCATTTTGTCTATAAGTTTTAGAAATAGTGATATCTTGGAAAGGAAAAAAAAAAAACTTATTTCTCATTTACGTTTTAAAGAAAGCAGTAGGCTAAGATTGATTTAAACAAGAGCTAGTTTTAAGGCTGCATTTGGAAGAGAGACTGAGAATGAAAGATAGAGATTAGAAGACAGAGACTGAATTAAGTCCGTCTCTATATTGTATTGGTTTAAAAATAGAGTTATGTTTTAGTATCCTGTTTGGTTTAAAATAAATATATAGACTGAAATAAGAGAAATCACCAAGATACCCCTATTTAAAAGAGAAGTTATTCTTATAAACAAGACAGGTTGAAATTGTTGAATTCCAAATCAAACAAAACACAAATTTATTAATTAAACCCTTTTTATTATACACAGAAAGAATCAGAAAACACCAAAAGTTCAAAAATAACACCACCCTAGAACCCAATTCAGCAGAAAGATTATATCTTTGAAAACAGAGGAACAAGCACCTCAATCATTAGCATCCTCAAAAATCTTGCATGTTGACTTTGCCAACCTCCACATAAAAGAAGTGTTTGTGTGTGTGTGTGTTTTATTTTTTCAAAAAATAAAAAAAATTACAAAAAAAAAAACTTGTTTGATTATTGTAAGCCAAGCGTGTGTGATATTTCATATATATGTGTAAAGAGGCATGGATTTTGTGCTTGGAAAGTTTGAGAGAGAAAGAAAGAAAGAAAGAGTGTGTCTTGAATGAGGGTAGATTTAGAAAAAAAATGTTATTAAAGTTTCAGTTTTCATCCCCAAAAATTTCAGTTTCCTATGTTCTTACTTTTTGAAGGTACCAAAGAGACTGAAATTTTGAGTTCTGAGACCGAAATTTTAGTTCTCATCTCTGATCACCAAACATGATATTAAGTTCCAGTCCCCAGTCTTAGTCTCAGTTTTTGCAAACAAACACAGCCTAAAAGATGTGGTTAGCTACTAAACATTTATATTAAAGTTTGACTCATTATACTACCCTTGATTGGAAAAACACCTCAGCTTCTTACATGGATTACTCTATGAGCTTTTGTTAGACATGGTTCCCACAATTTATTATTAAAATTGTCCCCATTCACATTGAGCATTAGTCTACTACTTTGGTTAATTGTGCCACAAAAGGAATTTGGGGAAGAAGACTTCAGTACAAGGTCAGGTAATCAATTTCTTATGGTTAGGGATGGCTAGCAATATTGCAAGAAAACTTTACTTATTATGCCTCAAAGGGATTATCTGTCGTCGTTTCCGAAACAAATCATTCTTTGCAGAATGCAAAGGTCAGTAATTATATTTTTGCTTCCTTCTTACCTTGCAGGAATTTTCCTACAGAAAAGGTGATTATCTTTTGTTCGGTTCAGAAACCAGTGGACTGCCACCTGAAGCCTTGCTAGATTGCAAAACTGAACCATTTGGCGGGGGAACTATTCGGATCCCAATGGTTGAAACTTATGTCAGATGTTTGAATCTTTCTGTAAGTGTTGGCATAGCTTTGTATGAAGCTTCTCGACAACTAAACTATGAGAATCTTCAGCTAGCTTCAGAAAGCTGTATGGATACTGAGGAATCATTTATTACTGAAGACATTTTTGCTTGATAATATACTTATTCATATATTTAGTTTAACATAGGTAGGAACATTCCTTTGGAATTTACTTATAATGAAATCTAGTTGTGTCTCCTTGGCTAGGTACATATTTAGTTTATTGAGATGGAGAATGTGTCCCGTTCCCATATTCAATAGTGAAGTGGAAAGTTGGGACTCAGAGAATAGTCCCACATAAGTACCCAAATTCCACACACAAAGAACTATAATTTTTAATATTTTGATCCTGTAGAGAATTATAGCAACGGTGTTTTGTACTTCTGTATGTTTAAGTATCTCTGCCCTTGCCATTTATTATTATGGAAATTCTCACTTTTCCAACTCCAAATTAGTGAGCTAGGAAACTAGAAATTGTTAGGATTAAGGCCAACAGCTTTACTCCTTGCTTAGTTATTCATTTAAATGCATGGTATTTTGGGAATTTGCTTCTAATAATTTAGCTGTCATAGTTTTCATCGATAGAGGCTATAAACATATATTTGCAAATCGGGGGTAAAACATTCACAAATAATTAGATGGTGTTTTCCTTTGTCGAGTTAATAGTTATTCTGGTATCTAAGGTAGCGTTTGTTTTGAGGTACTGAGACAGAGACTGAGAGACTGAGACTCAGTATTGTGTTTGTTGGTTCAGAGACTGATACTAAAATTTCTGTCTCTGTCTCTAAAATTTCAGTATTTCAGTACCTCCAAAAAAGAGGGACACAGGGGACTCAAATTTTTAGAGATAGAGACTAAAACTTTAATAACATTTTATACCTAAAATATTTTCATTTCAATTAATTAATTCCAATTTTACCCTTTGTGCAAATTAAATTAAAGTTTTATTCTTGTTTTAATTCTTGTCTCCCATTTTGCACCAAATAAAATACTGAAATTTATTTCAATTTCTGTCTCTTAGTCTCTGTCTCTCAGTATCAGTCTTTCTGTCTCTGTCTCTCTACCAAACGCTACCTTAAAGATTTTGATTTTGACAAAATAATTCCTAAATAGTAATGATAAAGTGATTTCTAAAAAATATATTTAGTTTTATAAAATGATTCAAATATCTAGTCAATAGTTAATTTTTAATAAAATTACTAATTTATTTTCTGGTATTATAATTACAAATCATCACTCATACTCCACCCACATTTCTTTGCCCATCTCATTACTCTGTTACTGTTTCAGCTGGTTAACCAACCTCACTCATTGGCATTATTATCACCACCATCACCCCATTCACTAGCATCATCAGCATCATTATCACCACCATTACTCCCACCCCACCTTATTTCTTTGCTCTATCCCATTCTTCTGCCACCACCAGGGACGGACATAAGGGGGGCGAGTGGCGGCCTCGGCCCCCTAACTTTTTTTAATAGTAATAAGTTATTATGTATAATTTAATTTTTCTTTTAAAATATTTAGTATTTAATCTAATATAAATAAAAGTTCAGTCTAATTTAAATATTAATAATTTTTAATATTTAAAAAATAAGTAACAATATTAAAAAAATCTGAAAATGATATTATTACTAATATTTTTTAATTAAATAAAAATTTTTAAATCTCATAAAGTGAATTCTTTTTTTTTTCTTGTGGCCGTTTTTTTATTCGTTTGGTATTAATTCTCTCTGTTTCAACTGCTACAGTTAAGAGATCTTTTCTAACTATGAATATTGTCAAAAAATAACTTAGAAACAAAATAAAAGATGAATTTCTTACTAATTGTCTTTTAATTATATTGAAAAGAAAATTCTTGAAAATTTTGACACAAATTTTATTATTGGTGAATTTTATGATACGAAGAATCGACCACTTCGTTAGTAAAAAGTATACACATATTTTTTTTACTTTAAAATATATTATCTATCCGTATATTTTTATAATACATTTTATATTATATAATTTTTTTACATAATTTTTAATATTATATGTGTTATTGGCCCCCCATAATATCATTTCTGGATCCGTCCCTGGCCACCACTCCATCCTACTAGCCTTACGTCCTCACCCATTGGCATATCAACATCATCACTACTACCATCAACTGCTACCCACATCATTCCTTTGTCCCATTCCACCCCCTTGGCACCTCCTCATCTCATCCCTCACTTATTATCACTATCAGCACCAACGTACCTCACCCCATTGCCGGTTTGCCGCTACTCATCACCTACCACCATCACCCAATTTCTACAGTGAAATACCCAATCCTAACTCTTTTATCATTCCTGTACACCCAAAATATCATCAACAACAATGTATTCAAAACATAAATTGAAAACAAGAAATAAATTGAAATTCAGAGGGAGAGAAAGAACGATAGAGGAGATAGAGACATATCATTAAGAGAAAGAACGAAAGGACCCTGTAATAGTTCTTCCGTGAAATGTAATCGAGAAATCCTATATGTAACAGTAACTCTCTGACGTGGATTCAAAAAATTTGATGAGACAACTAGATCTCTGCACAATCATAAAAAACGTTGCCATTTTGATGCACCATGAAATCAGATTCTAAGATACATTTTTCATTCTCTCCCTGACATATCACACACTCTCACTCTTTGCCCTCATCTCACACATAGAATTACCATAAACCCTAGAGACTGTCAAACTTCCCGCCAGAAACGACAACGAAGGAGAGTCGGCGAGGGCGAGGTAACTGCGCAGTAATGTGATGTTTGCTAACGGAGGTGGTGACGTGTTGTTGATGGAGCCGCACTTCCGTTCTTGGAGGTTAGTTTCTTCAACCGTTTGTAAACCACATCATTGTGGTCCTTCATTTGTTTATTTGAAGCAAGTATTCTTCCCATGGACCACCATAAAGTATGATATGCATATTGTTTTATGTTTGTAAAGAACAGTCACTTTCACTAGGGTTGGATTATTACTTCAAGTAAAACTTTTTTGTCTGTTTTGGGTATATTAATGTCTGTTAATTATAATTTATTTGTCACTTACTGAGTAAAGTTTATATATTTCATATGTTTGTTGAGATTATACCAGTATTTCACCATGGGGGAGGGGGTGGTTTGAAAGAGATAAAAATGGAATGGTTTGCTACCTTGATGGTAAAGTGGAGAGATTTCCCAAGTTGGACATTGACTTTGTTAATTTTAAGGATTTAGAGGAGATGTTCAGAGGTCTAAGGGTATACAGAGTACAAGACTATGTATTGGCAAGACCCCACTGCCCCTGACCTAGAGTCTGGCCTCCACATTTTGAAAGGTGATAAAGAAATTAACCAGATGTGTGATAACAAGATGGCAAATTTGGAAACTGATGAGTTGTTTGTGTATTTTGATCATCCTATGAGCCAGCTAGTTGTGAATGAAGCAGGAGATGTTCTTGTAGAGTTGAGTGATTCCTCCACTGATGATGACTATGAGAGCACTGAAGATGAGGCTTATAAGCCTCCCCCACCTAGTTATGAGATACTAAGCAGCAGTAGTAGTGAGGAGTTAAGGTCAAGGAATAGGCCCAGGAATAAGATTAAGAAGGATACACCCAAAAAGAAGACAATGACACCTAAGAAGAAGAGAGCAACACCTAAGAAGAAGAATGTGACACATGTGAAGGAAAAAAATAATGATGATGATGGCCTATCTCCTAAAACCAAGTAGAAGAAAAATAAGAGATATGTGGGGAGGACAAGAAGGCATATTTTGGATAGGGATGAGGCTGTGAATGGGCCAAAGTAAGGGCAACATGCTGGAGACAAGGGTCCAAATTGTAATGACACTATGGGTGAGGATGAAAGCCCAAATAAAGTGCCTAGAGCAGGGGCTAATGATGAGCCCATTATGGAGGAGGTAGATTCCGATATTGACAAGTCATATCAGTATGAGTTAGAAGCATTCAACTCTCCAATTTCTTCTGATGATGAGGGCAGGAAGCCTAAATTTCATGAATTTGATAATGAAACTAGTTATGGTGAAGTGGATTTCGAAGTTGAAGAAATGTTTGACATTATGGCACAATTCAAGCAAGCATTGAAGGACATGTTTGTTTTTGAAGGGAAAGAGTTAGAGTATATAAAAAATGAAAAGCATAGAGTGAGAGCAAAGTGTGCGAAAGAGGGCTATCCTTGGCTAATCCTAACTTCCTGGAATAGCTAGGAACTGTGTTTTCAAGTCAAAACATATGTTAAGGAGCACACTTGTGGTAGAAATTTTTACAAGCAACATGGCAAGTAGATCATGGGTTACAAGCAAGCTAGTGAAGAGGTTAGTCACACAGCCGCAACTATCACCTAAGGAGGCTTTAGAGCACATGAAAGAGAACTATAATGTCCATATCCATTATAAAATGATCAGCAGAGCTTTGAAGGCAGCTAGAGAGGAAGTTATAGGAAATGAAAAGGAGCAATTTGGGAAGGTTAGAGATTACTTGTGTGAGCTTCATAGGAGTAATTCAGGGTCAACAGCTATAGTGGATGTCATCCGCCAACCTGAATCACCACTGGTGTTTGACAAGCTATACATATCATTGGATGCATGTAAACGTGGATTCAAGGCAGGATGTCGTCCTTTAATTGGGCTAGATGGCTATCACCTAAAGGGTTATTTTGGTGGCCACCTCCTTTCAGCCGTGGCTCAAGACACTAACAACCACTTCTTCGTAATTACTTATACTGTGGTTGACAGTGAATGTACTGAAATATGGAGGTGGCTTCTAACTCTCCTCCAGGAGGACCTAGGCTCATGTATTGAATTTGGCTGGAATTTTATTTCTGATCAGCAGAAGGTATGCTAATTATTTATGTGTTAATTATTTTTGTGTTGATACTGAATTTTATTTTATGTGTTGTTTTATTTGATACCCAATCTGAATTATTAATCCAATGATTGTGTGCCTATTGTGTGGAAGGGATTGGAGGTTGCTCTTCATGAAGTTATGGCAAAGGCGCACCACAGGAACTATGTCCTCCACATCTGAAAAAATTTTGTTAAGCAATGGAAAGACAAACAATCCAAGGGTTTAATGTGGCAATGTGCAAGGAGTACAACAACTCCAGAGTTCCGTGCAAATATGGACAAGTTGAAATCGGTGAACCAGCTAGCTTGGGAGTATCTCTCCATATTTCGTGAATCTGCATGGACTAAAAGTTATTTCTCTCACTATCTGAAGGTTGATAACATCACTAACAATATGTGTGAGGTTTAGAATGCTAAGATTGTGGAGTATAGGAGCAAGCCGATTTTGACAATGTGTGAGGATTTGAGATGTTATATAATGAGAAAAATGGCTGGACATAAGAAGAGGTTAAGTAATTATCATGGAAAATTGGCTCCTGCGCAACAGCAAAGATTGGATGAATTCATTAAGCCTGAAAGCACTAAGTGGACAGGTGAGTGGACTGGACACGATGAAAGAGTTATCTTTGAGGTTCAAAGACGCCAAAACAAGCTTGGAGTGAATCTAAAGGAAAAGACCTGTACTTGTAATTTATGGCAGCTTACTGTTAATTCTATAGTAATAGTAATTTGTAGTTTCTACTATGTAACCATGTAATAAGGTAATTTGTTGCAGGCATGCCATGTAAACATGCAGTTGCTACAATCTCAAGGCTGCTGAAGCTTAACTTGAAGCCTGAAGATTTTGTACATGAGTGACTTACCATGGATGCCATGCGTGCCACTTATGGTGTAACAATTCAACCTGTAAATAGTGAAAAATTTTGGGAGACATCAGATGTTCTTAGGCCAGTGGCACCTGCCATCAAGAGACCCCCTGGTCGTTCTAGGAAGAGAAGAACTGTTGATCCTGTGTCTGAGAGCCAACTAACAGGGAACAAAGTGAAGAAGGCCTTCAAAATGACATGTAGCAAGTGTGGGGAAAAGGGTCACTATTATAAGATATGTAAAGGAGCTCCAAGGGATCCCAATTGGCAACCAAAAAAGAAGAAGGCAAGACAATTAAAGGTACAATAATTAGGCTAGTATTAGGATTTACAAAGATTTAATTGTCTTATAATGTGAGTATCGAAGGGGTTTATGTGTCTTACAAATGGTTTAATTAGGGGTTTATGTTCCTTAGAAATAGTTTAATGAAGGGTTTATGGTCTCCTAAATGTCTTATTATTTTTTACAGGGTGATAACCCAGCTAATGTTGCACCTAAATCTGGGGCTGCTCCGTCTGCAGTTTTAGATCTTGTGGTTAGTTCATAACTAATTTATATTATCAAATTATGGTATGACTTAAAATAGGATACCTAACATTATGCAAAAATTATAGGCCAAAGCAAGGAAGCATAAAAAGAAGTTATCAAGAAATGTTACTACAATGACACTTCAATAAACAGGAGAAAAAATTTCAGTGTCCCAGTCTGCTCCTACGAATGAGGTAATAGTAGTGAAAAACATAACATTGTGACTGAATTTTTAGTGTCATGTTTAAATTCTAATTCACATTATGTTTCGTCAAAAAAACAGGCTCAAAATATCAATAACCAAAGTAGTGAAAATGGAAATGGATCACAGGCACCAAACACAGCCATACCTAATCCAACTGCCCCAGGCCCAACCACAACTACAAGCAACCATGTCTTGCAAAATATGATCAACGGTCCACAAATTTCTGCTCCATTCAGGAAGAAGCAGCCAATTCGTAAGCCATTGACACTTCAAGTTCATGGGTTGTTACTTCCACTCACTATGCCCACAAACCAAGCTCCATTAACCCAACCAAGGATGGCTATAAGATCAACTAAGTCCATTGGAATTTCTCTCGAGACACAGGCGGCAACTAGTGCTGGCACAACAGCTAGGATGTTCCAATTCATCCCAACACTAGGATTCAAACAAGGAATCAAGGGACCAAGCTTCGGAGCACCAGCAAGCTTTAAGGAATTTGGAACCGATGCACCACCTTTCAGAGCTCCACGGAAAAAATGAGGGCTAGATAGTTATGGCTAGTATTTTGTAACTCATATCTGAATGCAAATTGCATAGTGTTGGTTAAGTATTTTGGAACTTCTAGTACTTGAACACTTTAGATTATCTGTTTTGTTTAGTTACCAAGAGATAGTATGTAATGACATGTAGGTGTTGCCTTTGTGAGATGTTATTACATGCCGTAAGTAGTTTGCAACTTTCTATATATTGTAATATTTGTGTTTCAGGCTAAAGATTTTCATTGCTTATTGAATTTGGTTTATTCTTGATTCAATAAAATTGTATGAAAACATACTTCAAATAACAAAACACTGAGAAATTGTCTCTTCAACTCAAAACAGTGAAAAATATTAGAAGACCATAAATCACATTCTTACTTGCAATGTAACTCACAACAAGCTTTCAATCATCAAAATCTAACAATTTTTACATCTCAGTCACCATCCTTAATGTGCATCTAGCTTATAACATTAATATTCAAAATAAGTTATAATTTGTTACATCCTATTAGGTTGAAGTGCAGTAAAAAAGAATCCAAGAGTAAAAAAGAATCCAAGAGTAACGGCAATAAAAAATGCCATGATAATATATCTATTTTGTCTTGTGTAACTTCTTCTTTGAACTCCATCATATAGCTTAATCTCCATTTCTTTAATTTAGTCCTCCAACTTCTTTAATCTACCATGAACTTCCATCTTCTGTACTTCCACCACCGTATAGTCAGACTCAGTTTTGAGCTCATCCAACCACTTAAAATATTTGTAATGTGTTGAAGGAGTCTATAATTATGAACAGTTATTTTTAATCAATCTAATTACAGAGAAGATTGTAAGATGGAGTGAATACTAATGTACCTTGAAATAACTGCAACCAAAGAACAACCTATTTGGATTATTTGATGTGGTAGATTCAAAAAGAATCGCATAAGCTCCATAATTGCAGGTTGGATATGTGAACTTCTTCCTCGTCATGCCAATATTGCCAGCGTTGTTGCTTGAAGAGCCCAGCAACTTCTCTTTCCATGAATGACGGATTGAACCTAATGAATGCTCTTCCATGTTCATCACTAAAGGTAGGATTTGATATCTAGGGTTCACATTAACATTTGGGTTTGCTCTTATTAAGAACAGGAATCAAAACTGCAGTATTTTTTATGACTGTGTATAGGGTTTTGGTCCTATCCACCATAGTCAGTCCACGTATAAGAGTGACCGGTACATGTAGACTCTTTTGGTCACTTTTAACCAGAAAATCAACAAGAGGGTCCTTTCGGTCACACGGAGAGAATGGATAAGGATCGCGTTGTTATTTTCTAATAGTTAGGGAATGCCAGGTCTTTTTCATAAATGGTTAGGGACCAAAAAGGGATTTTATTAAAAAATTTAACAGTTGATTAGGTATATAATCATTGAATTAACGTTTGAGATATTTTGTCAAATGGCATATATTTTTTAGTAGTCATTTTGTTATTATCATCTTGAGTATCATTTTATAAAATTAAAAATATTTTGAGTGCCACAATAATTATTTATTCTTTTTTTTTCTTTTGTTCAACTTTGATCAAAATATAAATTAAGAATATCCACATTTGTTTAAAAATTTTAATTTGGAGGGCAAAAATGTCAATTTTATAAAAGAATAAAGTTTTTATAAAGTGAGAAAATTAATAAAGTAAAAAAATTGATAAAATGATAAAATGAGAAGTTAATTATTTTGAAATTAAGAGAGTGAGACTCACATATGATAGGAATTACGAATTCAATGTGATTAATTCTTTATTTTATTACTTGAGAAATGTTAGATGATCATCAGAATTTATTATTTTTGGTCATCACTTTTAGTCATCAATTAAATTCTTTTAGTCTAACAATCTAACAACATACTTTAACCCATACTTTTAAATAGTAACTGGTGACAAAAAAAATAAATTCTAATGGTCTTATAGTACTCTCCTTATTATTTTATCAATTTTCTCGTTTTAGAAGATCTAAATTCTACACTTAAAAACCAACTTAGGTTAATTCATTGACCAACAACAAATTTTTAAACTAAATTTTAACCTATAATAAATTAGTTTTTGACCTACTAAATTTAGAATATACCAAACACAAAAAAATCTTTATTTAAAAATAATTAACCCTGTCTTTTTCACTTTGTCAAATCTCATAATACCGACGAGCTTGATCCCAATCTTAATCCCCTCTAACATGGCACTTTAACGACCACATCATCATATTAACTTACCAACTAGACAAATTCCATTAAAAGTTCACTACTTCACTTTAGATTTCATAGATGGCCTAACAAACATGGTCAGGACCGAGTTGTCCTCATTTATTTTTCAGGAATCACGTTGATTTTTAGGGTTTGTCAAAGTGGAGTTTAAATGAAAATGATTTTATAGAATTGATTTTGGATAGAAATGAGTTTATTTTAATATGATTTATGTTTGATAATTTTATACAAAAATTGATTTTGATAAAATAAATATTATTTGAATAATATTAGTTAAAATCACTTTTAAATAGATAATTACTAAAAAGAACATGACATTAAATTATAATGTTATTTTTTAACTATGTTTAATTATTATGATATTTTTTTTGATATATTTTTTATATAGTATTTTTTTCTAGGACTCTTGGTACTATTATTTAATACGCTATTATTATTATTATTATTATTATTATTATTATTATTATTATATCTAATGGAATCAATAAATGATATTATAAAAAGATAATAATAAATATAATACACAAGAACTATAATTATAAAAGCAAAAATGTTAGGTGTCCAAGTCTTTTGAGTAACCAAGTTAGAGTTAATACTCAAAATGGTCTCTGAAATTTGCTAGTAGCCTCAAAGTGGCCCCTGAAAGTCCAATTGACTCAATTTGAACCCGCAAGTTTTAATAAGTGACTCACGTTAGCTCTTCTATTAATCTCCATTAACGAAATGCTTATCTAGAACGTTAAGTGACACGTGGACCATTACGTGGCTCGATAAGACTTTGCTGACATGGAAAAAATTAGTTTAGACTCAATTTAGCCCCCTTTTAATGAACATAAAACCCTAATAAATGCCAAAGTCCCAAATTGAGATCGTTGTTTGGGTGTTGGAGAAGATGACAGGAAGTACTAGCCAAGATTCCGGAAAGTGCAATAGGTCTCATTCACATGGAAGTTTGGAAAGGAATCAAAATCGAGGTAGAGCTGAAAAGATTCCACAATGGTGTAGTTGTGGGATGCGTCCCGTTCTTTGCTGGTCTGGAACAGAGGCAAATCTGGAGAGACTATTTTTTGGATGCCCTTGTAAGTTTTTGAATTACTTCCTTCTTGAATTTACCTCTTCCTTTTCTAATAGATGCTTAATTTATTTTGTGGTTCTTATTGTGACAGACCTCTAGGAAGAAATGGTGTGAATTTTTTGTGTGGACAAATGGTGAGGAACAAGAAGACATGCCTAGGAGAAATAAAAATGAAAATAGCATTGAGCATTGAAAGATGAATGTGGGTTGGAAGATTAGTGCAATAGAAGTTGAAATTAGGATTTTAAAAGTATGGGATAGTATTTTGAGTTTTTGTCTTGTTTTGTTTGTAGTTATAGTCATTAGCTATGGTTTGAGTGTAAGAAAGTGATGAATAAAATTTAATTAATATCCTTATAATCATATTTTTTAATAGAAATCTGCTTTGTAAATTGTAAACTGTGACTATACCTACAATTTCACTGAAGATATTACAAATATGTACAATTCTATAAATTAGAATTTGTGACTAAATCTGTAAAATAAAATGGTAAACACAAAGATAAACAAAAGACTAATTAAATATTTTACAAATATGCAAATAAAACTAATGAATCAACTTGTCATATATATACTAAATCTCTAAATTGCAAAATAAACCTTGATTCTAAATTATAATAATACTTACACAAGAGAGAATTAGAAAAAAGGCATCAAATAATTAAAGTTGACATTGTTCAAATACAAAAACAGAAAGAATTGAAAAATATAAAATGATCATTTCATGAAGAATAGAACTGAATGTTGATTGTACGATGCATTAACAGAAAGGCTTATACAGCTAGGAAGTTTAACCAACTTCTTGCATCCAATCAAAACATTAATATTACAGTTGCTAAAAAAGGGATAAACATATAATAAATTATAATAATAAATCTTAAATCTGATTTTATAGGTCAATTATAATCATGATAATGAATATTTTAAGACATGATAAACAAAAAATAATGTCTAGAGTATCATTATTACAGACTCAAAACAAAAAGGACTATTTAAAATGTTCTAAAATACAACTCTATACAAGACATTACAAAAAATATAAATAATCACTGACACAAACTTCAGCCACAAAACAATTACAAAACAATTTCAAAACACATCGAATTACAATTATTAGATTTGATGTTAGTGGTGGTGGATTTGGTTGAGATGGACTTGGGTTTAGATAACTTGATATTGGTTGGTGGATTAAGTTGGGCCTGGATTAGTGATTCGAGTTTGGCTTGGGCCAGTAGTTCTCCTTAAGCCTGGTCTAGTGCTTTGGATTGGGCCTGGGTTGGTAATTCTTTAGTGGGCTTCGTAACTGAGACATCATTTGGGCTTCCTATTGGATTAGGTGTGGTGACTAGTGCATCCTTGTCTTCTTCAGGAGCAATGAAAGTAAGCTCTATTAACTGAGGTACTTCATCATCATGAGGTTAGAAAACTCCATGCTTAAAATATAAGTGGACTCTTCCTTAGTTCATTCTTGCAAGATAGCATATCTCTAACAATTCCTTATCATGTGAAAGTGCTCTCAATCCACTCTTTAAAGGTCTACCAGGAACAAGCCACCAACATTTAACATTGTCAGCATAACTGAGCTCTATGTAGTAATTTTTCAGTGAAAATACATTCAATCTATCTTCATCGTTAATTCATCCGTGTTGTCCCTTTTGTAAACTACATTACCATCATTCTTTGTAATAAAGCTGCTTAAATGATGATACATGATGGTTATCAAATCACCCATCTACAAATATAATTCAAACAATTAACAACCTAACTTCAAAATCCAAGACCTTTTATATCATGCATCAGCTGACTCTACATTACATGGCAAGCAATCTTTTTTTCAGAATAGAAAATGTAAAAAATTCATATACAAAAGTGATCCTTGTATAAATGTTCAAAAAATTAGAGTACAAAAATTTTGATGCACAAACATAAATTTGGTGCATAGCCCACAAATTTTAGTATACAGCACAAAATATTTTTAAAGACCATATGTTTTGATAGCCAACCAATGAAATACGTACAACACATAAATTTTGGTGTACAACACAAAAATCTTGTTGCATTGCATAAAATTTTTTGTGTAACATAGAATTTTTGGAGGATTACATACCTAAAATATTAACTCACCTAACTAACAAAATATATTTATATAAAAAATTTTTGCTATATACAAAGATTTGTGTATTATATGTAAAAATATGTGTGCTATATGTAAAAATTTATGTGCTATGTCGATAAATTTGTGCTATATGCAAAATTTTGTATGTGATACTTCGAAAATTTGTATACCAGAAAGCGCAGAAAAAATAAAATAATGATATATGCATGTATTGTTTTTTTTGCCAAACTTTGCACTAATTTAATTGGACTTAATTACAAAAAGACTTAGTACTTGTTTTGGCGCCATTATTTTGATAAAAAAAATATTTTTTTTAATAAAAAATATTTTTTTTAATAAAAAATATTTTTTTTATTTTTTAGCGTGTTTGGCAAATTTCTAGTAGTAAAAGTAAAATCACTAGAAAAATAAAAAAAACATCTTTTTTGAGAAGCTATAATTTACATCTTTTTTTAAAAAATCTTTTTCTCTTAAAAAAAATATGTTTTTCATGTAATAAATAAACAAAAAAGTATTTTTATATTGTTATACCCAAATATAATTGATAGATAAAAAGATCTTTTTGTATGAGATATCCAAATATAAAATTACTTTTACTTTTTCATAAGATCTTTTTAAAAAAGATAACTTAAAAAAAAGGATATTTTCTTAGAAGTTCACTCAAACAAGCTCTTAGTGCTTGTTTGGGTGCTATTAAATCAATAAAAAAAAAAAACTCTTTTTTCAATGAAAAAAGATATTTTTTATTTTTTAGTATGTTTAACAAATTTTTAATAGTAAAAGTACTAAAAAAAAAAAAAATCTTTTTCGAGAATTTACAATTTATATCTTTTTTTAAAAGATATTTTTTCTTTAAAAAAAATATTTTTCACATAATAAATGAACAAAAAAATATTTTTATCTTATTTTATACAAACATAAAATTACTTTTACTTTTTTATAAAAAATCTTTTCTTAGTCACCTAAACAAATCCTATAATTAATATATAAAAAAATTCTGTTATATGAGATATTCAAATATAAAATCACTTTTATTTTTATAAGAGATCTTTAAAAAAAATATTATTTAAAATAATATCTTTTACAAACCCTCTTACTTTCCATATTTATTAAACAAATTTGAACGTGCTCTTCAACCCTCAAATGCCAAAACAAACACACCTAATGGTTTACTCTTAAAAATTGTAAAATGAATGATGAACGATTGAATGTGGTTCCACGCGAAAATCGTGGCTCGCATGTTTCTGTCTGCACATCAACCAAAGCCTCTATTGTTCAAACTAGCACTCCTGCCTCACTTGCATTCCTTTACTTCCCGCTGTTACTTCCTCTCCCAAGCCTCTTTACCATGCCGTTCCATTTCTTCATATCGTGACCCTCTTGTTACTTTCTTACTCGATGCTCTGAAATGTTCATCCTCTGTCTCTTGCTGCAGGGTCATCCATGCCCGTGTAATCAAATCGCTGAATTTCAGAGATGGGTTTATCGGTGATCAACTGGTATCAAGTTACCTCAACATGGGCTTGATCCATGACGCAGAGAAGCTGTTCGACGAAATGGCCAACAAGGATTTTGTGTCGTGGAACTCCTTGGTTTCTGGGTTTTCGAAAATGGGCCACCTTGGCAGGTGCATCAGTTTGTTTTCCATGATAAAATCTGAGTATGGATTGGAATTGAATGAGCTTACACTACTATCTATTATCTCGGTTTGTGCTTCTGCTCAGGCTAGGGATGAAGGTCAGTATCTTCATTGTTGTGCATTGAAGTTGGGTATGCTGGCTGAGGTGAAGGTTGCTAATTCTCTTATTAATATGTATGGAAAGTTTGGTTGCGTTGACTGTGCTTTCAGGTTGTTTCAGGCTATGTCAGAGCCAAATATGATATCGTGGAATTCGGTCGTTGCTTCCTGCACCCAAAATGGAATCCCCATTGAAGCTATTAACTATTTTAATATGATGAGGATGAATGGATTTTTTCCTGATGAGGCCACAATGGTGAGTTTGCTTCAAGCCTGTGAATTTTTGCCTTTAGGAATGTTGATAGAGGCCTTACACAGTGTAATCTTCACCTGCGGTCTTGATTCAAATGTGACAATTGTTACCACACTTTTGAACTTGTATTCAAAGTTAGGGAGATTGGATGCTTCTAGAAAGGTCTATGCTGAGATATCTAAACCTGATAAAGTGGCATGGTCTGCAATGATTGCAGGCTATGCCATCCATGGGTGTGGGAAAGAAGCAATAGAGTTCTTTGAAAGGACTGTAATGGCAGGTATGAAGCCTGATCATGTTACTTTTACTCATTTGTTAAGTGCTTGTAGCCATTCAGGGCTTGTCAAGGAAGGAAAATACTATTTCCGAATTATGTCTGATGTTTATGGGGTTCAACCCCGATTGGATCACTATTCATGTATGGTTGATCTTCTTGGGCGCTGTGGTCTTCTTAGTGATGCTCGTAACCTGATTATGCACATGCCATTACAACCAAATTCTGCAGTCTGGGGTGCCCTTCTCAGTGCTTGTCGTGTTTATGGTAACATTGATCTTGGGAAGGAAGCTGCAGAGAATTTGATTGCCTTAGATCCGTATGACCCTAGAAACTATATTATGCTTTCCAACATATATTCTGCTTCAGGCCTATGGAGTGAAGCGTCAAAACTGAGGACCTTGATGAAGAGAAATGTTCTAACTAAAAACCCTGGATGCAGCTTTATCGAGCATGGGAATAAAATCCACCGGTTTATGGTGGATGACTATTCTCACCCTGATTCAGACAAAATACATAAGAAGCTTGAAGAACTTATAAGAAAAATTCAAGAGGTTGGCTTTGTGTCTGAAACTGAATCCATTCTCCATGATGTTGATGAGGAGGTCAAAATAAATATGGTCAACAAGCACAGTGAGAAGATAGCTCTTGCATATGGACTTTTGGTTACTAACGCTGATAAGCCACTAGTTATAATAAAGAACCTTAGAATTTGCCGTGATTGTCATACCACTGTGAAATTTGTCTCTCAGATTGAGAAGCGTGTTATCATTATTCGAGATTCAAAGCGATTTCATCACTTTTCAGATGGATTATGTTCTTGTGGTGATTACTGGTAGTGGTCTCCGGAATTTGCTGTGATTGTCACACCACTGAGAAATTTGTCTCGCAGGTTGATAAGTGTGTTATCATTATTTGAGATTCAAAGAGGTTTCACCACTTTTCAGATGGATTATGTTCTGTGGTGATTAGTGGTAGTGGTCTCCGTTGAATCTGGCATCATTCAAATTATTCTTGGTCGCTAAAGCCCATGTGGTAAGAAACTTGATATTTGTATATATATATATATATATGAACGTATTTGTTTATACATGTAGCCGACCCCACTTAGTGGGATAAGGATGTTGTTGTTGTTGAATGTATCTGTTTATGTACAAGTTGTCATAATAAAAGTAGTCTTTGTGTAGCCAGGTAAATTTAATACAACTTTTGACCTTTATTGTGCTGATAAAAGAAAATGAAAACGGAGCATCGATCATACATAAGAATTCAAATCGTCCAAGTAAATACAACAGTTGCGAAACCAAATATGGCATTACATTAAAACCTAAATCAAAGCATACAAGTCATATACGTATGCTATCTCTATTGAAGTATCATAAACATTCAAGTATGCTTTCATAATTATAAATCATATGCATAAAGACATAACAATAGCTTTAAATATAGACAAATCCATAATTTTAGGAATACGTGTATTCATATCCATTCACCAATTGTCATACAAAGCCATACATGATAAACCTTCACATATTGTTGGTTAACTGTGAGACTCTAACTACATAGATAACTATTGAATGCCGTGTATTGGTAAATCGCCTTTGTCTCTGTCACAAGTGGGTTAGAAACATATATTCATTTATCATATCTTTATAAATATTTAAAAATACAACCCATTTTTATTTGCAGTTCCAAGTTGAATGAAGGAAGACCTCTTAGCTGCTCAGTCTCGTGGAACTGATTTGCTGCAACATGGAGAACAATAACTTCATCAATAGTAAGTTCAATAAACTTCACATCTTACCATGCCAAAAGATATCTCTTTATTTTCTTATGGTTGAAATTTCTAAATTAGATTCTGAAGTTTGTAAGTTGTCATGCAAGGGACACCCTTGTTTTGACCTGTGAACTAGATTGTGCTCATAAAGTATTTACAATTGTGAGTGCAGATCAATCCAGTGATCCACAAACACAAAGGTCGTATACAGTCATGAGTCATCTTTTGATTAGAATTCTGCAGGGAAAACAATTTCTGTGAGATTATTGCATTGTATGTGGACTCGTGACGGATATTTTAGCTACTCTAAGATTAGGAATGGAAGAGAAAAACTGTGGGAATCTTTTCTTAAATCCTACAAAGCCCTGCGTTCTAAGTGTATTTTCCTGTTGCACATGTATTTTATAGATACCCAAGAGGGAGGGGTTTTAGCGTGGGGAAAAAGTGAATATACTTATTTTTCATTATTTAAATTTTTAATTATATTTTACAATTCATTTGAAATCTCTTAGATCAACTTCACTCAAGGAACCTCTATTCATTCTTTGCTGAGCTCCTAGTTCTAAGAGGTATGGTGTGCTTTCATCTTTCCTCTCTTTTTGGGGTTCTAATTTCCGGATGTTGGAAATTGAGTAGATTTTAATGATATATTCATGTACATAGGTAGTTGTAGTCTATACATATATTTGAAAATAGCAATCAAATTGGTCCTCTAGTTTTCCCTCAATGATCAAATTGGTCCATTTTCTTAAACATATCAAGTTATTTCCCAGTTTTTTACAACATTAAAAAAGTTAGTCCCCTGTCAACAGACTGGTCAATGACTTAATGGAAAGCTGACCTCGGCTTGACTGGTCAATTGAAGAAAGGTTTAACTTGATTGACAGTTTAAAACTAGGGACTATGTGATCAGTATAAACATGGAGGGACTAATTTTGATTATTATGTCTTATATATTTGAATTTTTTGCTGTAACTATTCTATGGTTGTGACCAGTTCAATTTGTCCAGTTTTTACCAGAAAATCAGTTCATAATTTTTTAAATATATTTTATACAAAATTACGGTTTAGAGAAAAGGACAAATTGATCTTTGACCTTTTTTTGTGAAGACACATAAATCTCTAACCAAAATTAAATATTTATGAGTTCTTGAACATTGGAAAAAATGAGACACATAAATCCTTCTGTTCACTAACAAAAAGACCTATGTGTCTTTACAAAAAGGCTTATGTATCTCGTTTTTCAATAGTCAAAGACTAATTTTGTTAGGGATTTATGTGTTCTTGCAAGAAATGGTTCAGGATCTATTTGTCATTTTCTTATTATTTTATTATATCCAATTTAACTTTGTTGAACTTCGGTTGAACATCTAAATGTCTGAATCTTGCTTCAATCTTGGTATCTGTATCATCTTCTAGAAGCTTTGTTCTTTACCCCAATATCGATGTTCTAGCTTTGTCTTGTCAATCCTACCCTTATGGTTCATCTTTTCCTGTTCGAGACTAGCATTGTAGGGCTGTTAATCATCCTTCACCCATCTAAGAATTTTTTTTTCATTCAACCTTGCTACCAATAAAGAGTGGCCACTTTACTATTTCAAAAGGTATCATCAACCAGTCATGGAGTAACAGGACGTTTGATATATGTGGTTGCATATTTTCAACCCGTCTTCCAACCACTGCACCATCATCAACCCTCTGTCACTGTTTACTGCCACCACATCACTATCAATCCTCTGCGGCTGCGACACCCATGAGCCCGTATCTTCCACAGATCACTTCTGAGGTTTATGTGAGGTCAAGGTCAAGAAGCAAACCTGTCTATTTGTTTCTTGATAAATAGCACAAGATATAAAGCAAACATAACAAGTGATTGATTACTACATAATGGATATAACCTTGTTAGGTGTACACTAAAAATCACCTACCCGTATAAAGTAGAAGGTGGAATACAAAATACACATTGAAAATAGCTTAAATTATACATGTACTCATACACAAATACACAATAGTTGATTTGATGGCTGATTTTTTGTGTGCACATAGCATTTTTGTAATGGGCGTGTAAATCTTTAGCCATCGACATGGAATGAAAATATCATTTTCCTTAAAAGTTATTGCTATTGCTAGGGCTATTTCTAATTATTTTCTAGCAAGCACTGTGTACATAGATCATTGAATGGGTTGGATAATTAATGATCGTATACGGCTCTGGGTTTTAGGATCTTGAATAGTATGACCATCTCCATGTTGGTACATACACAATGACATTCTTGCAAGGTTTATTGCAGTTTCAACAAAACGTTGAGTCAAAGAAGAATTATGAGCTTCTCTGTTCATCTTTTTCCATGTGATGCACAGCAAGGATTTTATATGCTCCCTTGCTTTTACTTCAGAAGCTCCAGTTTCATTCATGTAACATTGAATCCACTTGGGAACATCGCCAGTGGCATTCTCACGCTAAAAGGGGGAAAATGGGAAAAAAAAATTAGAATATAAGAAGATGAGAGTTTTAGATTGAGCAAGATTGAAATTTGGTGTGGATACTTTATATGTTCCAAGGTCGTTGGCAAGCCGTAAAATCGTTGCCGAAAGCCGAACTGTCTCAGAATACTCTTCTAGGGGAACTTGTTCCTCCTCTACAAATAAATGAGGGATTAGGAAGTAAACATGAGTAAGTATAACAGGTGCACTTATGGAAATCCGTGCATTCTCCATGTACTCCTCCAAACTCGGCTTATATTTCCCATGATACCACTTTGCCTCAACCAAATATGATTTGCATAGATCTGTCCACTGTAAATTGTTTAAGAAGTCCATCAAATTTTAAGTCTTTTGATTAATCTAAGTACAATATTGTGTGCATAAAAGTTCATAGCAAAAAATGCTAATTAAGAAAAATAAATCAAACAGTTGCTTACCACTTTCTTTAGATATGGAGCAATGTAACCCCCATTCTTTTTTAGGGTTTCAAGGGCCAATTCAGTGACAAAGTTATGAAGTTCAAGAAAGCAAGTTTTCATGTAATCTGGGAGATCATTAATGGTCCTTGAGTCCCATCTAAAATAAAAATATAAAAGGTAATAACTGTTAATTTCTGTTTTAAAATTGCATATGATATGCAAAAAAAAAAAAAAAAGGGGTATGATTGAGTAGCTACTGTTTAATGACCTGTCAATAGCTTTAGTGAAGAGCTCTAGTTCTTCCAAAGTTCCATGCACATCATAAATATCATCAATTACGGTTATGAAGCAATTAATCTTTGTTATGACTTTTCTTGAATATCCAAGGTCTGGCTCAAAATTTGTTCCCACTGTCCAGATGTAGTTCTCTGCCAACCTATCCCTGGCAAAGCTCAACTTTTCTGCAAGGCCAGTACTTTTCCACCATCTTAAACAAGATCAAACATAAGAAAATGGAAGTGATGTTATAAAATGCGATTTTTCTTGGTACACTGTTTAAGTGGGACCACAAAATAACATGTGATCGAAGTTGTTGTATGTTTAAACTTTAAAAAGATCACATTTTTACAACATTATTTTGAAAGAAAAAAATTGGGAAGATCTATTTCCCATATATATAAGCCATGTAAGTAAGAGGAGTATAAAAACTAAGCATATCTACTTAATTTCAAGTTAAATATACTATAAATAGTTCTAAACTTTCAAGAATGGGAATTGTAATTTGGCAAATTCTATGGCACCTATGAGTTGTTACCTAAATTTTGTTTAACTTAGTTTTTGTAGTAAGTTTTAATTTTTTAAAAATGATTTTTTTATATTTTTAAATTAAATATTAATTTTTAACTTTTTTTTGACAAGTAAGCACCACTTCTTAGACACCATAGCATTCACCTTATAATTTACCCTTTTGAACTTTGTCTTATGTGCAATTTGTTATTTAAACTTTGAAAATGTTCAATTTATCTCCCTGAAATTATAAAATGGTCCAATAAAGGATTTTTGCTAAATTTTCTTCCAAAATGACCCTTTTATTAAGGGATAATTGTATCAAACTATCAATAAAACATCACATGAGGATATTTTTGGATGAAAATTTAACATAAGATCTTCTCTGCAGTATTCGGTAACTTTAGAGACTCAAATTGCACGTTTTCGAAAGTTTAAAGGAAAAACTGCATAACTGGAATGTAACCTTTCAAGAATTTACCACACACCTTGATGTAAACTTCAGTTCCTCTTGATAGATGGATTGAAGACGGTTGAAATCTAATTTAGCTAACTGAAGCAAAGTAGGATTCATGTTCTGTCTTCTTTTGTATGTATTAATGAACCATCGTGCCTCCCACCTAGGAATCCTCCAATGTAATGGAAGCTCCAAAGCATGTTCAGTTAGTAGTGATAAATAGCTACATTCGTTTTGGTTCAAATATTCTGCAAGAAACTTTGTGGTCAAATCTCTTGCTTCATCCAATATTTTTTCTCCTTCCATTGAATAAAATGAGGCTTCATACAATGCTAACATTCCCTGAACATCAACCGATTGGTATTCCTTGAAATTATGCATGTCATCAAGAAAGCTAAGAAAAACATCTGCCACAACAACAGCAACAGCAGCACATAATCTCACATTAATACCATCTCATATATCAACTGATTAGATAATATAATATAGTACTAAGATGGGGATATGACCAAGATAATAAATTATATATTTTTTTAAATATTTTGTTTACGAAAAATTTTATCATAATACAATTTTTTTTTTGTAGTCAGATAGATTGGACAACTCCCAATTCTAGATACAACAACACACCCACACTACACTAAAGGACTCATATTCAATACTTAGTACATTCGCCAAAGTTTGAACCTGGATGCATCATATATTAAGAAGCATATGGTTTTACAAAATTCTTACTTCATATTGTTTGACAATCATTCATTTATTTTTTCGGTATTGTTACACGAACGCTTTTGGTAATCAAGGCTAAGTTGGTTGGGCTACTGATTATTCCAATAAAAATAACCTACACAAAATGCATATGACTCACACACTTCTTCTTTCCCTTCTTTCGTTGCTGTTGCTTCGTTTATTTCTTCTTCTTTTCTATTTTGCATTTTTTTTAGTTTCTCCTCTCTTTTTTTTGAGGGAAAAACAAAAGTAAATAAGAGAAACAGAAAGAGAAAAAAAAAATAGAAAATGCAAAATTTTTGTATTATTATTTATAAAGTTATGTGTTTTCTTTTAAAAATTTCTGTGTTTATTGTCAAAAAAAAAAAAAAACAAAATGTTGTAGAATTTTGTAAAAAAATGATAAAATATAGAAATTTATAAAGTTGAACACAGAAATTTGTAAAGTTGAATACAAAATAATTACATAGACAAAATATAAGAGAAAAAAAATTAAATTAAAAAATTGCAAAATTTTATAAAAAAAAAACATAAATTTAGGATAAAACGCGCATATAAGTTAAAGCCATACCAAAATTTCACAAATCAGCCAAATTAAAAATCGATACCTGAGTCAACCAGAAGCACATTTACATTTAGTTCAAATTAGGGAAATTCGAATTAAACATTCACAGTAATTCGAATCACACTAATTCGAATTATACACACGCACACTGAGACACTAATTCAAATTGGGTAGCTTCAAACTACTCATGTTTTGGTGCCTATAGTAATTTGAAACGGGGTGTTTCGAATTACTCATTTTTTGCCTATAAAAACAGTTAGAACCAACCTCATTCGAATTACAAGTATTACTATGCATCAGCTATTACAAATTTTTATAGCACCCCTAATATTTTTTAAGTCATTGTTTAAAATTATTCTGCATGGAATAAAATCCTTTTTGTGGTATAATTTAAATAAATTTATTAAAAAAATTTATTAAAATTTATATTTACTCAAATTTCAAATATAATAATACTCTTTTACATAATTAATAATTTAAAAATTAAAAAAATTATTTCATTTCATGCTAAACAATTAAAAAAAAGATTAAATTTAAATGTAAATATTCATATATGTACTCAAATTTTAAAAAAATGCTCTATTTTAATCAATAATAATTTAAAAATTTAAAAGAATTATTTTATTCCATACAAAACTTTTTAAAAAGAAAAAATGAGCTATCAAACTATTTAATTAAGAGACTTTTTTAAAATATTCATGAGCTATCAAGAATGCGTTAAAGAGTATTATATATAATTCGAATTGATAGGTTATCAATATTTTGAAAAAGTCTCCTAATTAAATATTTTGTTAGTTTTTTTAATGTATGGAATAAAATATATTTTGTTTTATTTCTAAATTATTAATTTTTTTAATAAATTTATTTAAATTATATCACAAAAAATATTTTATTCCATACAAAATAATTTTAAAAAATAGATTAAAAAATGTTAGGAGTACTATCAAAATTTGTAATGCCTTAGTGACTTAGGTAAATACATGCATGTACCTAAATTTTAAATAAAATATTCTGCCATAATAATTTAAAAATTAAAAAATATATATTTTTACTTACCTAAGTCGGTATTCATAACATCTTTTAAGCCATTGTTTTTAAATTGCTTGCATGAAATGAAATATTTTTTTTAATTTTTAAATTATTAATTATGTAAAAGAGTATTATTATATTTGAAATTTGAGTAAATATAATTTTTAATAAATTTTTTAATAAATTTATTTAAATTATACTACAAAAAAATTTTATTCCATGCAAAATATTTTTAAAAAATGACTTAAAAAATATTATGGGTGTTGTAAAAATTTGTAATAGCTGATGCATAGTAATACTTATAATTCGAATGAGGTTGGTTCGAACTCCTTTTATAGGCAAAATATGAGTAAGAGAAAGTCTAGGGGGCCAGCAGATTTTGTGGTTTTTAGCCATCAATTAGCCATCAATGATATTTTTAATGGTGTGAGATTGCATCTAATGGTATACAATCATTCAATTTCCTTTTAATGGTTAAGTGCTGCCCAGAATTTAACAAAAGTACTGGCCCCCTAGCACTCCTCATATGAGTAATTCGAAACACCCTGTTTCGAATTACTATGAGCACCAAAACATGAGTAATTGAAAGCTACCCAATTCGAATTAGTGTCTTAGTGTGTGTAATTCGAATCAATGTGATTCGAATGACTGTGAATGTTTAATTTGAATTCCCCTAATTCGAGCTACATGAAAATATGCTTCTGGTTAATTCATGTATCTATTTTCAATTTGGCTGATTTGTAAAATTTAATTCATGACTTTGATTTATATGCACGTTTTACCCATAAATTTATAAAGCTAAAGACATAAATTTGTGAAACTGAACACAAAATAACTATATAAATAAAAAAAAAAGAAAAAGAAGAGATGAAAATAAAAGGAGGAAGAGAAGAAAAAATATAAAACTTATTTGCTATTATTTATAAAATTATATACTTTTTTTCAAAAGTTTTTTATTTATTGTCAAAGAAAAAAATAACAAAATGGAAAAAATGTTGCAGAATTCTGTAAAATAATAATAATAATAATAATAATAATAATAATAATAATAATAATAATAATAATATTATGGATGATGACTCTATTTCTAGGCGAAAAATAAAATCATAGTGATAAAATCAATCTTGTTAAGAGTGTTAGTTTCGCCGCAGTAGTTTCTAGTTCTTTTTTTCTTAGGTGTCTATCCTGACGGTAATAAAGAAAATAATAAAAAAAATCTAATATAAAAAAATCAAATATAAATATTTTTTTAGCGACATAAATTAATTCAAAAAAGTATACTAAAATATTATGAATTTATTCTTTGGGAGACAAATTTGGTTAATAATTTAAGAGCACTCGGTCGCAAGAGATTAAAAACCTGTAGAAATGTTATAACCATGTTGCCTTAAGAGCCTGAATTCAAGTGCTGTGACATGTAAACTCTTCTTCTCGGAGTTATCCATGTAGTAAATATTGTTCAATATGTTCCATATTTCATTGTTAAAATGATAAGCAATTCCAAGTCTTTGCAAGACATCAATGAGCTCAAGTTGATCAAGCATCTTTTCCACTTTGCAAAGGACCATCCTTACTTCTTCCCTTAGCACTTTAATTTTCTCTTTGTATGATTCTTCCTGCGCTAATAATTATTAGATACATGTTGGCCTCAGACATTTTTAGAAGAGAATATATCAGAATAATGTTCTAGGCCAGCACAATTTATTGTTTTTAGCCAATAATATTTAAAAATATTTGCTAAAAAATTATGCTAAATTGTTGAACTAAAAAAATTAAATTATTGGCTAAAAATGCTGATGGCAATATCTACTTTATTATCTATCTTTGGATTTTAGAATAATCCTTAACTTAACACCTAAATTCTTGCTTTGCTTGCTTAGTTAAGTTGGGTGTTCCTAAACTCTAACTTCTTGCTTTAGATAGTCAATTGAAGAATTTATGTAAAATAAAAACATTTCAAATCATGTCCTTAACTTAAGGGTGATATTTTTGAATCGCATACTATTATATTAAAAATCAGTCTTCAAATTTATTTTATTATATATTTATGTATAAATATATCTGTTGTTTAATTTATTTTTAATGTGTATTTTATATTTTAACATATATTTTATAAGTGAATGATTTGATAGTTTATTTTTTGCATACACATAATATATTAATATTATAATTATTATATAAATGAATACATAAACATTAAAAAAAGGGGGTTAATCTATATTATCTTGGTTTGATTCCGATTTTATTATTTTATTTAAAAGAATACTGAGATGGGTTCTTTTTTCATATCCTGTTGAGTAGAGCACATTAACCTTATCTTCTTTATAGAATTTCTTTCTTTTTTTTTTTAACCAAATTTTAATTAGATCCTTCTTCTTAAATTGCAATTTTTTATTTTATGTATATATCTAGTTACAAACTTTAAATTTTATGAATCTAATTAAAAACCTGATGTATATATAAAGATTTGTAAAATATTTTTTTATTTGTATCCATAATGTAAAAGGAAAGCTAAGCTCCAAGTTGTTTAAGAATAATGTGATTTGATAAGCAGAATATAGACAAATAATATAACACTAGAAAAATGAAAGTAAGAAAGAACACCTTATAATCAGTATTCAATGATTGGATATATTCATAATGCCAAATTGAAGGTTGGAAGTTTGCCGTGCGTCGGAAAATTGTCGTATTATCATTATTTGAAGCTTTATTCAATGGTAGGCATTGAATTTGCGAAGGGATATTTCTCTTTCTGGTTTCAATAAGTGATGAGTTTCTCTCAAATGGAAGCATTTTATTGAACCCAAGTGTGAGTGAAGAAAGGTGAACAAGAGCCATGAGGTGTAGAATGAAAAGCCAATCTCTATTGTGTTATTTACTTGAATATGGATAATTGTTCGTGTAATGAGAATGGCCACAAAGAAGCCTTTTTATATCCGAGGATGGATACCGAGGAAGTCCTATATTTTCAATTAGAAATTTAGAATTGTCTCTCTTTAAAACCCAAATGCATTACACGTGTTTGTTGTTCACTTACGAGAAATGATATTTAATTTTTCTTTATTTTTTTAAATTTATTTTGAAACACCCAAAATATAAATAAAAAAAAGGGGTTGTAAGCAGAAAAATTTCCGTTCACCCAAAACTTAAAGGACAGGCATGCATCGTCACAATATTTTGGTATTTTCTCGCATCCAACGTTTTAATAAGGTTATGGACAATTGGACACCATCTTTTCGTACGAAAAAGCATCTTTTTGTGGAAGAGACTCACTTCATGTACTATTTTTCCTTTTTTTGGTGAGGAGAAACCTGTTTGTCTCACTCTCGACATAATGATGCATGGATTTGAAATTTTTTAAATTTTAAATTTTATTTTAAAAAATAAAAAATATTTTTTTATTATTTATTTTACAAGATGAACTAAGAAAAAATAGGTTGGACTAAAAAAATAATAAAAGAGAAACTATTTAAGAGTGAAAAATTACACTTTACTATTTAATCTAAAAATTTAAATTTTAGATGATCCAAATTTATTATGCACAACATGACAAAGTAAAGATATGTATAAACTTAACCGAAATTATGAAGACTGGATCGGTCATCGAACCTCTCTAGTTATTGATTTATTGATTCATTAGTTCAATAAATTCAAATATGATTCAATTAGAATAATTATTTTATAATAAAATAATAAATAAAATATAAATAAATATACTAAAATATAATTATAATCTAATATAAACTTTAAAAAGTCATTCAACTTTAAATATAATATAGAAAAAATTAATAATTTACAAACACAATGCAATTAAGTACAATTAATTAAGTCCAAACAAAAATGAATAAGGATGAACTAATGAAGTAAAGCACAAACACAACATAATTAAGCAGAAACAAAAACTAATGAGGATGAGCACAATTAAATCCAATAAAAACACAAAATATCACAATTTCAGCAACACAACACTAGGCAAAAAAAAAAAAAGAAAAACATAAAATACAGAGCAACAACACAATAAAGTAGCCAAAGCTAATTAATAATCAATTAATCATTCAATAAAAACACAACATTCAATAATCAATATGATTTCTGAGCATTGTCCTTCGATCTGAGCTGTCTAGACAAAGTATGACGAAGAGCGATTGAGCGCGATGGACGACGGCGACCAAACGACAACGAACACAACGACAAGCAAACGAAGACTAGATGACGACCACATCATAGGTGAATGAGGAAACATGTTGGTGACTTGGAGCAACACGACTAGATGAGGACAAAAGCTCCTGAGCATGACCGTACCGGACGGCGGCGGAAGCGTGGCTGAGCAAACAAATTAAAGACGACGGATGTCAAGTTCGAGGAAGCAGTTGTATCGGTGACGGCAAACAGAAGTTGGAGACTTGGAGCACGAGGAAAGCTAGATGAATGGACAATAGACGACAGACTTTGAGTGCGACATATGATAGCATTGTGCCATTGCTTGCGGCAGTGGTGATGACTAGGATTTTTTGGCTCTGAGTTTCTGTGATTTCTTTCTAAATGAAAGAAAGAAAGCGAGAAACGGGTAGGGGGGAAGAAACAAAGGAATTTGGAATCTGACCTTTTGTGTAAACCAACCAAGTCCCAATTTGGTCTGACTGACCAGTTCTTGATCGGTTCAATAGTTTTCTAGCGGTTTCTAAAACGGAGGTTTCTCAACATGGACCGAACCTTAAAGTCTCCCAGTTCTTGGTCGGACCAATTTGACCGACCAGTCTGGTTCGATTTTTAGAACCATGAAATTAACCAATTTGAGTTAGTCTAATAGTTGGCAGATTAAAAAATGTTGTGGGAAACAAAAAAAAGGTGTGCAAAATTTTGTTTTTATTTGTCTGAACAAAGAATTTCTAGATTTTACTGTCAGCTTAAAATTAGGTTAATTGGAGTTAATACTTAAATTGGACCCTAAAATTCTTTTCGAGCTTCAAGTTGATCTTTGAGGTACTATTTGTTTCCAAAGATTGAAGCAGAAATTGGAAGACTTAGAATCAGTATTGTGTTTAGTGGTCAAAGACTGAAATTGAGATTTCAGTCCCAGGACCTAAAATTTTAATTCCTTCAGTACTTCTAGAAAGTGTGGATATAAGGAACTGAAATTTCTTAGGATAATGACTGAAATTTTAATAACATTTTCTTCAATAACTAAGGATATATTAGTAAATATTTTTATTTCATATTTAGATATTAAGATATAATTCAGTTTTGTACACTTTACACCAAATATAATATAGAGATTTAATTTAGTCTTTGTCTTTCAACCTCTCTTTTAAACGCAGCCTTAATGTTCAGTTGTCTCAATTAGGATTCTGAATTTTTCACTCAGTGACTCACGTTAACCCCTACAGTGATTTCGGTCATTGTCGTATTGACGTGGCATGATGACGTAAAAAATTGATCACATGAAATGAAGTGATGAGATGTCTATTAGTGACATGTGCCATGTTAATGTAGACGGTAGTGCACATGTTCTAATATAATTTGTGTATGTGTTACTAGTATGTTATCATTGTAAGTGATTCAATTTGGTCCTTAAATGTTCATCAATAATTCGTTATAGTCCCCAAACTAGGAAGCACTTTTGATTTGTGCATACGCACAAGGGTGATGTGTATGCACAGGTCATGTTTTCTTAAAATTTTTTTATTTTTGATTGTTTGGCTTTTTCAACAGCTTTTAAATTTCTGTAACCCCTGTATAAGGTCTGATAACCAGTTTTAGACTCTAGAATAAGTGAGTATATTGAATGCATTAAATTGAGATATTCCTGGATAAATGTTGGTTAAACCAGATGACTTTGTTGTAGGGATGGTGGCTCGTCCTGTCCGCTGTTAGGATGGTGGTGTTATTTTGCTCACGAGATGAAGGAATTGATAAACTAAATGACAGTGTGGTTAATGAACCTAATGATTTCAAAAACTGATCAAAGGACATTGATAATACAAATTGTGATATGATTTACTGTGCTGGCAAGGGCTGAGGTTAATCTCGCTTGCATACTGATCTAATATGTATTCTGGCAAGGGCAGTGGTTAATCTCGTTTGCGTTCTGACTGATGTTTACTCTTGGTAAGGATGTGGCAAGGATGGTGGTGAATCCTGCTTGTATCGAGCTGAGTTATGCCAAAATAAGGACGGTGGTTAATCCTTCTTGTTTCGTAGATCTCTCTGTCTGCAAGGTGATAGGGCACTAATTGTAAGAACTGAAAATTTATTTATCCGTTTAATTGAAAATAAAATAATAATTTAATTGTTCGAAATAGGTTGAAAAATTTAGACATATTAATTTGAAAATTTAAAGGTGAGATTTGGATTCAGTGGATTTTTTCGAGTGAAAAATGCGTAAAAATGCGTACCGGTAATTTTGTAATACCCTAACTTTTAGCACCTCATGTTCATACTAAAAGTAAGGCGTTACTAACCTAATTCCTTTTATTATCTATTTAATATTGAGCCTTTATGCATAAATCTATCGATGGTTTTACTAAAACTTATAATTTTTTCAACGAGAACAAACAACACTTATTCACATACTTAATATTAATAATACATTGTAGTATTACATACAAAAGCAATTATAAAACTTACCCCTTTAAATAAAACTCTAGCTAACGAAACGAGGAAAAAATAAATTCTAACAACTTAACTCGTAAACACATTCTTCTGTGCTCCCGCAGCTTTGCAATAAGCCTTCACACTTGTAGCTGAAAGGGGGCAGAAATAGGGGGTAAGAATTGAGGAGTTCTTAATAGGACTCAGGGTTAGAAGTTTAGTTCATTTTATATATACTTGGTCAGCAATAACAATCAATAAGGGATAATCCAATTCAACAATTATATAACACAGAATTCAAACAGTCATTTAGCACACCCACAATCACAGAAAACATACTCACAAACAAATATGCGCAAATAAGTATGATGCATGTCTACTCCTATTGCAAGCCATGAACCCATGTGTCGATTTCCTACCCGCTCCCAAAATTACCCGAGCACGAGTCCCAGATATGGCTTTCCAGATGCATACAGTGTGCATATAAGTCTTGCGGCCAGGCTGTATACAATATGACTTTTAAGTATATTTCAATATGCTTACATCTGGAAAACAGTTCTCAGTGTGCGGGCGTCCCATTATACATTTGGTACTAAGGCCCAAACAAGGTCGCATCTGCTCTCCTGTGACAGACAGTCTTTTAAAACATTTTCTTTATCTTTGCCCTCTACTCTCCTGTGACAGAGATCCCTTTAGTTAATACATTCTTTTATTCTCGCTTTCTGCTCTCCTGTGGTAGAGGTTCTTTAGATTCTTTTAATATTTGTTCTCTGCTCTCCTGTGGCAGAGGTTCTTTAATATTTTGCTTTCCTTTTCTTTTCTTTCTTCTTCTTTTCTTTCCTATCATTTCATAATATAATTTATGTTCGCATTATTCCCTCGCCTTTCCCTAAGTGTATTATGAAAAAGAATCATAAAGTACTTTAATTAAGTCTGTGTTCTCTAAATCTTTTAAGATCATTCTGTTTGTTCTTCTCTGACTTATAATAATATTAATATCTCTACTAATTAATATTTGTAATAAATATTAAAAATAATATAAATAAAATAATTTAAATAGTAAATAATATATATATATATATATATATCTTTTCTTAAAACTTAATTTTATAAAATTTTATTTTTAAACATTTATTAATTACTTTCTAAGTCAAGAACTTTTTAATATTTTGTTTTTAATTTTAATATTTTATAAAATTATATTCGAACCTCACTATCTTTCATATTTATAAAAATAACCTGAACTTTTATAAAATATTCATTTTTACCTCTGTACTTTATTTATTATCCAAAATAGCCGAAAATTTATATAATTTCAAATTGTACCTCGATTTTTATATACAAACACAATGTTATCCTTCAAAAATAAAGTTTAAATATTAATCTTTCTCAAAATATCACATCACAACAGTCCCAAAATCATTAAAACAACTACAGCTGAGCTGTTTCTCATAGCCAAACTAACAAATCACAAGCAACAATAATAATTTAACATAAACTCATTCAAACTCAAACAATAATCAAGAAAATCAACATTCACTTATCAAATTCACATTTAATTATTATAAAGTTACAAAATTCTACTTACAAAATACTCGAAATTTCGAAAAAATTTTCTGACTGAATTGTCAAAGAAAAGAATGTCAGAAATTGTCTGTGCCTATTAGAATTCCAATTGGCCAAACTCAAAAAGAAGGGGAGCTATATCACCGTCAACTTTCACCGAAAAAATAATATCAACGTATAGAAAAAGAAGATACAAATATTTTTATCAGATTAAATTTTTTATTAGAATTACAGATCACAAGAAATCGAAATTAGAAGTTCTTGGTGGGGTCATGGTTTCTTTCCACTCTCTCGTCTCTCTTTCTTTTTTCTCTTGAAATGAAGTCAGCCATGCAATTTGATTATGATTAATGGTATATATATATATATATATATATATATATATATATATATATATATATATATATATATATATATATATATATATAACCGCAATGAACTCAGCCACGTTGCTCTCTTTCTTTATTTTATATATATATATATTCGGTCAACTCTTTTTCTTCTTCTTTTAAATAATAATAATAATGATAATAATAACAATTATAAAAATTAATTTAAATTTTTTTCTATCAAAATAGTTTTTAATAAATAATTCAAACTATTAGAATAAATTATAATTAAATTAAACTTCAATAATCATAAAATTTTATTTAATTATTTTTAGTAAAATAATTTTTAAAAAAATAAAATTTTAATAAATATAATGGCACATAAATAATTAATTATTTAATTTTTAAAAATCTGGAGTCTTACAAATTTAGCTAGCGGTACTGGCTTAAGTCTGTCCAGTATTGTATATGAGAAAATAAAAACTATAGAAATACTTAGAAGAATATTTAGAATTAAAAATTAGACACTTATTTTAAAGGTTTTGGCTCGAGGTTAGGCCAAACAAGCCAAAAACACAAATTGGATAGACTGGGCCCATGTTGAGTGATGAGCGAATAATTTATACGCTTTTTGGCATTGTTCTTAGTATGTTTTTAGTAGAATCTAGTTACTTTTAGGGATGTTTTCATTAGTTTTTATGTTAAATTCACATTTCTGGACTTTACTATGAGTTTGTATGTTTTTCTGTGATTTCAGGTATTTTCTGGCTGAAATTGAGGGACTTGAGCAAAAATTAGATTCAGAGGTTGAAGAAGGACTGCTGATGCTGTTGGATTCTGACCTCCCTGCACTCAAAATGAATTTTCTGGAGCTACAGAACTCAAAATGGCGCGCTTTCAATTGCGTTGGAAAGTAGACATCCAGGGCTTTCCAGCAATGTATAATAGTTTATACTTTGCCCAAGTTTAGACGATGCAAACTGGCGTTCAACGCCAGCTCTCTGCCCAATTCTGGCGTCCAGCGCCAGAAACAAGCTGCAAAGTGGAGTTCAACGCCCAAACTGGCACAAAAGCTGGCATTCAACTCCAAGAATGACCTCTCCACGTGTAGACTTCAAGCTCAGCCCAAGCACACACCAAGTGGGCCTCGGAAGTGGATTTATGCATCAATTACTTACTTCTGTAAACCCTAGTAGCTAGTTTATTATAAATAGGACCTTTTACTATTGTATTAGACATCTTTGATCAGTTGTATGTTATCTGAGATCACGTTTGAGGGCTGGCCTCTCGGCCATGCCTGAACCTTCTTTACTTATGTATTTTCAACGGTGGAGTTTCTACACTCCATAGATTAAGGTGTGGAGCTCTGCTGTTCCTCAAAGATTAATGCAAAGTACTACTGTTTTTCTATTCAATTCAACTTATTCCACTTCTAAGATATTCATTCGCACTTCAACCTCAATGTGATGAATGTGACAATCATCATCATTCCTTATGAACGCGTGCCTGACAACCACTTCCGTTCTACCTTAGATTGAATGAGTATCTCTTAGATCTCTTAATCAGAATCTTCGTGGTGTAAGCTAGATTGATGGCGGCATTCAAGAGAATTCGGAAAGTCTAAACCTTGTCTGCGTTATTCCGAGTAGGATTCAATGATTGAATGACTGTGACGAGCTTCAAACTCGCGAGTGCTGGGCGTAGTGACAGACGCAAAAGGAGGGTGAATCCTATTCCAGCATGATCGGGAACCTCAGATGATTAGCCGTGCCGTGACAGGGCATCTTGGACCATTTTCACAAGAGGAGGGGATGTAGCCACTGACAACGGTGATGCCCTTGCATAAAGCCAGCCATGGAAAGGAGTAAGACTGATTGGATGAAGGCAGCCGGAAAGCAGAGGTTCAGAGGAACGAAAGCATCTCTATACGCTTATCTGAAATTCTCACCAATGAATTACATAAGTGTTTCTATCCCTATTCTATGTTTACTTATTAATTAATTTCGAAAACTCCATAACTATTTTATATCCGCCTGACTGAGATTTACAAGGTGACCATAGCTTGCTTCATACCAACAATCTCCGTGGGATCGACCCTTACTCACGTAAGGTTTATTACTTGGACGACCCAGTGCACTTGCTGGTTAGTTGTATCGAAGTTGTGACAAATTATGAATTGAGATTAGAGCACCAAGCCTTTGGAGCCTATACCAGAGATTACAATTTTGTGCACCAAGTTTTTGGCGCCGTTGCCAGGGATTGTTCGAGTTTGGACAACTGACGGTTCATCTTGTTGCTCAGATTAGGTAATTTTCTTTTTGTTTTATTTTCAAAAATTTTTCAAAAACCTTTCAAAAATTTCTCACCTGTTTTTGAAAAAAAAATGTTTTCAAAAATATATTTTTCTTCAGAATTTTTAAGAATGAATTCTAGTGTTTCATAAAGCATGTTGAGGCCTGGCTGGCTGTAAAGCCACGACTGTAGGGCATGTTAGGCGTGTCGTGTCTAAGTTACATACTAAAGCTTGGCTGGCTATTAAGCCATGCCTGACCCTTTGATTGGAGCTTTAGACTAAAGAGCATAAGATTCCTGGAATTCATATTAAAAATTTTGGAATCCTTATTTTTCTTTTTCAAAATGATTTTCAAAAAAATTAAAAGAAAATACAAAAAAAATCATAAAATCATAAAAATCAAAAAAATATTTTTTGTGTTTCTTGTTTGAGTCATGTGTCATGTTATAAGTTTGGTGTCAATTGCATACTCATCTTGCATTTTTTTCGAAAATTTTCATGCATTCATAGTGTTCTTCATGATCTTCAAGTTGTTCTTGGTAAGTCTTCTTGTTTGATCTTTGCATTTGTATGGTTTGTGTCTTTTCTTGTTTTTCATATGCATTCTTGAATTCTTAGTGCCTAAGCATTAAAGATTTCTAAGTTTGGCATCTTGCATGTTTTCCTTGCATTAAAAGTTTTTCAAAAAAATGTGTTCTTGATGTTCATCATGATCTTCATAGTGTTCTTGGTGTTCATCTTGACATTCATAGCATTCTTGCATACATTCATTGTTTTGATCCATAACTTTCATGCATTGCATCATTTTTCTTGTTTTTTCTCTCTCATCATAAATATTCAAAAAATCAAAAAAATATCTTCCCCTTTTTCTCTCTTAAAATTTCGAAAATTAGATTTGACTTTTTCAAAAATTTTTAAAATTTAGTTATTTTTATGAGTCAAATCAAATTTTCAATTTAAAAATCTTATCTTTTTCAAAATCCTTTTCAAAAATCAAATCTTTTTCATTTTTCTTATCTATTTTCGAAAATTTTAAAAAAAAATATTTTTCAAAAATATTTTTCTTAATTTTACATCATATTTTCTAAAATAACATCATCAATTAATGCTTTGATTCAAAAATTTCAAGTTTGTTACTTGCTTGTTAAGAAAGATTCAAACTTTGAGTTCTAGAATCATATCTTGTGAATCAAGTCATTAATTGTGATTTTAAAAATCAAATCTTTTTCAAAACTAATTCCAATCATATCTTTTCAAAAATATCTTCTTATCTTATCTTTTTCAAAAATTTGATTTCAAAATATCTTTTCTAACTTCCTAACTTCTTATCTTTTCAAAATTTGTTTCAACTAACTAACTAACTTTTTGTTTGTTTCTTATCTTTTTCAAAACTACCTAATTAACTCTCTCTCTCTCTAATTTTTGAAAATATCTTCCCTCTTTTTCAAAAATTCTTTTTAAATTAACTAATTATTTTAATTTTTGATTTTTTAATTTTCGAAAAATTACTAACCTTTTTCAAAAACTATTTTCGAAAATCACTGACTCTTTCTCAAAAAAAAAAAAAAAATCGAAAATTCTCCTTCTCTCTCATCTTATTCTATTTATTTATTCATCTACTAACATCTCTTCCTCACATCATTCACCAAATTTGAACCCCCCTTCCATCTGTGTTCGAATTTTTCTCTTCTTCTACTAACAATAAGGAACCTCTTTACTGTGACATAGAGGATTCCTCTTCTTTTCTTTTTCTCTTCTCTTTCTTATGAGTAGGGATAAAGAAAAAGGCATTCTTGTTGAAGCTGATCCAGAACCTGAAAGGACTCTGAAGAGGAAACTAAGAGAAGCTAAATTACAACAATCCAAAGACAACCTTATTGAAAATTTCGAACAAGTAAAGGAGATGGCAGCCGAACCCAACAACAATAATGCAAGAAGAATGCTTGGTGACTTTACTGCACCAAATTCCAATTTACATGGAAGAAGCATCTCCATCCCTGCTATTGGAGCAAACAATTTTGAGCTGAAACCTCAGCTAGTTTCTCTGATGCAGCAGAACTGTAAGTTTCATAGACTTCCATCTGAAGATCCTTTTCAGTTTTTAACTGAATTCTTGCAGATCTGTGATACTGTTAAGACTAATGGAGTAGATCCTGAAGTCTACAGGCTCATGCTTTTCCCTTTTGCTGTAAGAGACAGAGCTAGAGTGTGGTTGGACTCTCAACCCAAAGACAGCCTGAACTCTTGGGATAAGCTGGTCACGGCTTTCTTAGCCAAGTTCTTTCCTCCTCAAAAGCTGAGCAAGCTTATAGTGGATGTTCAAACCTTCAGACAGAAAGAAGGTGAATCCCTCTATGAAGCTTGGGAAAGATACAAGCAGCTGACCAAAAAGTGTCCTTCTGACATGCTTTCAAAATGGACCATCCTGGATATATTCTATGATGGTTTATCTGAGCTATCAAAGATGTCATTGGATACTTCTGCAGGTGGATCCATTCACCTAAAGAAAATGCCTACAGAAGCTCAAAAACTCATTGACATGGTTGCTAATAACCAGTTTATGTACACTTCTGAGAGGAATCCTGTGAGTAATGGGACGCCTATGAAGAAGGGAGTTCTTGAAATTGATACTCTGAATGCCATACTGGCTCAGAATAAAATATTGACTCAGCAAGTCAATATGATTTCTCAGAGTCTGAATGGAATGCAAGCTGCATCCAATAGTACTCAAGAGGCATTTTCTGAAGAAGAAGCTTATGATCCTGAGAACCCTGCAATAGCAGAGGTAAATTACATGGGTGAACCATATGGAAACACCTATAATTCATCATGGAGAAATCACCCAAATCTCTCATGGAAGGATCAAAAGCCTCAACAAGGCTTTAATAATGGTGGAAGAAACAGGTTTAGCAATAGCAAGCCTTTTCCACCATCCACTCAGCAACAGACAGAGAATTCTGAGCAGAATCCATCTAGCTTAGCAAATTTAGTCTCTGATCTATCTAAGGCCACTGTGAGTTTCATGAATGAAACAAGATCCTCTATTAGAAATTTGGAAGCACAAGTGGGCCAGCTGAGCAAAAGGATCACTGAAATCCCTCCTAGTACTCTCCCAAGTAATACAGAAGAGAATCCAAAAGGAGAGTGCAAGGCCATTGAATTAATTACCATGGCCGAACCCACAAGAGAGGAGAAGGACGTGAATCCCAGTGAGGAAGACCTCCTGGGACGTCCAGTGATCAATAAGGAGTTACTCTCTGAGGAACCAAAGGAATCTGAGGCTCATCTAGAGACCATAGAGATTCCATTGAACCTCCTTATACCTTTCATGAGCTCTGATGAGTATTCTTCTTCTGAAAAGAATGAAGATGTCACTGAAGAGCAAGCTGCCAAGTTCCTTGGTGCAATCATGAAGCTGAATGCCAAATTATTTGGTATTGAAACTTGGGAAGATGAACCTCCCTTGTTCACCAATGAACTAAGTGATCTGGATCAACTGACATTGCCTCAGAAGAAACAGGATCCTGGAAAGTTCATAATACCTTGTACCATAGGCACCATGATCTTTAAGGCTCTGTGTGACCTTGGTTCAGGAATAAACCTCATGCCCCTCTCTGTAATAGAGAAACTGGGAATCTATGGGGTGCAAGCTGCTAAAATCTCATTAGAGATGACAGACAATTCCAGAAAACAGGCTTATGGACAAGTAGAGGACGTGTTAGTAAAGGTTGAAGGCCTTTACATCCCTGCTGATTTCATAGTCCTGGATATTGGAAAGGAAGAGGATGAATCCATCATCCTAGGAAGACCTTTCCTAGCCACAGCAAGAGTTGTGATTGATGTGGACAGAGGAGAATTGATCCTTCAATTAAATAAGGACAACCTTGTGTTTACAACTCAAGGATCTCTCTCTGCATCCATGGAGAGGAAGCAGAAAAAGCTTCTCTCAAAGCAGAGTCAACCAAAGCCCCCACAGTCAAACTCTAAGTTTGGTGTTGGGAGGCCACAACCAAACTCTAAGTTTGGTGTCAAACCCCCATATCCAAACTCTAAGTTTGGTGTTGGGAGGTCTCAACAAAGCTCTGTACATCTGTGAGGCTCCATGAGAACCCATTGTCAAGCTATTGACATTAAAGAAGCGCTTGTTGGGAGGCAACCCAATGTTTATTTATCTAATTTTATTTTTGTTTTTCATGTTTTCTTAGGTTCATGATCATGTGGAGTCACAAAATAAATATAAAAATTGAAAACGGAATCAAAAACAGCAGAAGAAAAATCACACCCTGGAGGAAGACCTTACTGGCATTTAAACGCCAGTAAGAAGCATGTTTTGGGCGTTCAACGCCAGAATAGAGCATGGTTCTGGCGTTGAACGCCAGAAATGGGCAGCATCTAGGCGTTTGAATGCCAGAAATGCACCCTGGAGAAGAGCTGGTGCTGAACGCCCAGAACAAGCATGGTTTTGGCGTTCAACGCCAGAAATGGGCAACAAATGGGCGTTCAACGCCCAGAACAAGCACCAATCTGGCGCTGAACGCCCAGAGTTGTGTACAAAGGCATTTTGCATGCCTAATTGGGTGCAGGGATGTAAATCCTTGACACCTCAGGATCTGTGGACACCACAGGATCATCTCAGGATCTGTGAATCCCACAGGATCCCCACCCACCTCACCCTCTCCCTCTCCATTCATGGTCATCCCTTCTGTTTTCCATTCACCACTCACATCCATACACACATCCCTCAATCTCCTCCATATCTTCTTCTTCTTCTATTCTTTCTTCTTTTGCTCGAGGGCGAGCAACATTCTAAGTTTGGTGTGGTAAAAGCATAAGCTTTTTGTTTTTCCATTACCATTAATGGCACCTAAGACCGGAGAAACCTCTAGAAAAGGGGAAGGGAAGACAAAGGCTTCCACCTCCGAGTCATGGGAGATGGAAAGATTCATCTCAAGGGTCTATAGCTCAGTGGTAGAACGTGTGGCTACAAATCAAGAGATCCCTGAGATACCTCAGGGGATGCACTTCCCTCCACATAAATATTGGGAGCAAATCAACACCTCCCTAGGAGAATTAAGTTCCAACATGGGACAACTAAGGGTGGAACATCAAGAGCACTCCATCATCCTTCATGAAATAAGAGAAGATCAAAAAGCAATGAGGGAGGAGCAACAAAGACAAGGAAGAGACATGGAAGAGCTCAAGGACATCATTGGTTCCTCAAGAAGGAAACGCCACCATCACTAAGGTGGACTCATTCCTTGTTCTTACTTTTTCTGTTTTTCGTTTTCTCTATGTTAAGTGCTTATCTATGTTTGTGTCTTCATTACATGATCATTAGTAGTTAGTAAATTTGTCTTAAAGTTATGAATGTCCTATGAATCCATCACCTCTCTTAAATGAAAAATATTTTAATTCAAAAGAACAAGAAGTACATGAGTTTTGAATTTATCCTTGAACTTAGTTTAATTATATTGATGTGGTGACAATGCTTCTTATTTTCTGAATGTATGCTTAAACAGTGCATATGTCTTTTGAAGTTTTTGTTTAAGAATATTAAATATGTTGGCTCTTGAAAGAATGATGACAAGGAGACATGTTATTTGATAATCTGAAAAATCATAAAAATGATTCTTAAAGCAAGAAAAAGCAGTAAAGAACAAAGCTTGCAGAAAAAAAAAGGGGCGAAAAAAAAATTTAGAAAGAAAGAGAAAAAGCAAGCAGAAAAAGTCAAAAGCTCTTAAAACCAAAAGGCAAGGGCAAATAAAGAGGATCCCAAGGCTTTGAGCATCAGTGGATAGGAGGGCCTACAGGAATAAAATCCTAGTCTAAGCGGCTAAACCAAGCTGTCTCTAACCATGTGCTTGTGGCATGTAGGTGTCAAGTGAAAAATTGAGACTGAGCGGTTAAAGTCAAGGTCCAAAGCAAAAAAAGAGTGTGCTTAAGAACCCTGGACACCTCTAATTGGGGACTTTAGCAAAGCTGAGTCACAATCTGAAAAGGTTCACCCAATTATGTGTCTGTGGCATTTATGTATCCGGTGGTAATACTGGAAAACAAAGTGCTTAGGGCCACGGCCAAGACTCATAAAATAGCTGTGTTCAAGAATCATCATACTGAACTAGGAGAATCAATAATACTATCTGAACTCTGAGTTCCTATAGATGCCAATCATTCTGAACCTCAATGGATAAAGTGAGATGCCAGAACTATTCAAGAGGCAAAAAGCTATAAGTCCCGCTCATCTGATTGGAGCTATGTTTCATTGATAATTTGGAATTTATAGTATATTCTCTTCTTTTTATCCTATTTGATTTTCAGTTGCTTGGGGACAAGCAACAATTTAAGTTTGGTGTTGTGATGAGCGGATAATTTATACGCTTTTTGGCATTGTTCTTAGTATGTTTTTAGTAGAATCTAGTTACTTTTAGGGATGTTTTCATTAGTTTTTATGTTAAATTCACATTTCTGGACTTTACTATGAGTTTGTGTATTTTTCTGTGATTTCAGGTATTTTCTGGCTGAAATTGAGGGACTTGAGCAAAAATCAGATTCAGAGGTTGAAGAAGGACTGCTGATGCTGTTGGATTCTGACCTCCCTGCATTCAAAATGGATTTTCTGGAGCTACAGAACTCAAAATGGCACGCTTCCAATTGCGTTGGAAAGTAGACATCCAGGGCTTTCCAGAAATGTATAATAGTCCATACTTTTCCCAAGTTTAGACGACACAAACTGGCGTTCAATTACCCTGTTCTGGATTAGTATGACCCTAGACTTGGATCTTGTTTATTGGAGTTTAAGATTGCCTAGTGGGTTTGTATGGTTTTATATCGTTTCTGTTTGGAACTGTTATCCTACTGGAAACCTTCGGGTTCTTAGCCGTTCTTAGCCGTTGTCAGATTTTGTTGTTTTTGAGATAGAGGACATGATTCACCTCGTTGAGCGTGCTAGTTTCTCTTGGATAGCGAAGACTGCTTTTGGGAGTTTATATTTTGTACCTAGTTTATATGTATTTTTCCACTTTTATATATGAACTTATGTATATCCTTCGTAGAGGTTAATTTTTAGAGAAATAAGATTATGTTGTGGTTATCTTTTCGGTTGTATATATATTTTCTAGCCGGCCTTTGCTTCGCAAGTCGAGACTAGTACTTCTTATGTATTTTCTTTTGAATCCTATGTATATTTTACCTATCTCATTGGTTTTCTGTATCGAGCTTTCTATCATTAACATTTTTGAGTGCGATGTGATCCTCATTTTTGTTATTCTCTTTTCACAGGCTCCTAGTTAAATTATCTTTCGAGTATATGTATGTATTTTTATTTTTACACGTCATAAGGCCTCATCACCTCTGATTTATGACTTAAGCATAAAGCTCTGTATGTTAGAATGTTACAATATCTACCAAATATGGACAAAATTATTTGACTTGTCAGTCATAGGGTATCCCATTCAACATTAAAATATAGCATTGCAAATATAGTTGTAGCATCTTAGGACCAGCACTCACAGGAATGCTCTCCATCCTCTCCTTGAGCCATGATAGCTTGATGGGAAAGACCTCATTTCTTGTTAGTGGCTATACAGGGCCTAGCTCTCAGCAATTCCTCCACCTGATCCCATGTAGGACAATTGCATCCACCAACAAGATCTTTGATAGTACATAAGACAAAAGTGATATGCCACATCGTACAAGGTGATCATATAGTTATCCATGGTAGATTAAATGCGTGGCTCTCAAAATGCCATCTCTCAACAAACGTCGATATTAGAAAATTGTCAAAGTGGAAATCTTTGAGCATTACAATCATTATCATTATATTATTCTACAACGGATAGCATTTTGGCGCTAAGAATGCTGATATGGTATGTTTTGGTGCCAGTATACATACCTCTCTTTTCAACTTATTTTAGAAAAATATCTTTTTTATAATTGTATGAAAGTCAGCATTTAATGCATAATTATACTAATTGTCAATTATTATTTTCAAGCATTCTAATTATATTAATTGTCAATCATTATAATATAATTTTTAATCAAATATAGTTAGCCATAATATGATATTAATTTTAAGAGTAAAGTATTGTTTTTATCCTCAACATTTGGGGTAAATCCTATTTGTGTCCCTAACGTTTAAATCATCCTATTTGTATCCCTAACGTTTGTAAAAGTGATTCAATGTTATCTTGCCATTAATTACACATCATGAACGCTTTAGTTTGTGTTTTAAAAATCTCTTCTTGAAGTTAGAATACAAATGTCTGGGATAGAATCGATGATCCACTCCAAAAAATAGCTCATCAAAAGTTGAAACTAATTCCTACCACATTTACATAATTCACTTTTCTAGGGACATAATTGAATCTAAACACAAATAGTGGGTATAATATTAAAATCGAACACATCCAAGTGAGACTTAATTGAGAATGAATACATCCAAGTGAGAATAATTGAAAAATATAATCTGATTTGTTAGTATAATTGATAGTAGGATAACATTGAATCACTTTTATAAATGTTAGGGATACAAACAGGACGATTTAAATGTTAGGGACACAAATAGAACTTACCCCAAACGTTGGGGATAAAAACGATACTTTCCTCTAACGTTAATATATAGCTTTGTAAATATTCTCTATTATGCACGTGTGTATCCTACTAATATCAAATTGATGTTGATATTAATAATTAATTCATAATTTTCGTACTACTAAAGGTTATATATAGCATTTTGTTTTAGGAGGAGCTCAATTTTTGATTGATCATTTGCTTCCAAGGAGTTTTAAAGGCCAAGTTCAAATTCCATCCATCCATGATTTCTATGTCTGTCAAATAATCTTCGAAGTGGAGCATATAATGATATTGAGTTTTTTCAATTTTGGTTCAGTTTTTAAAGAATTGTGTCAGCATTAGGGATGTAATTTCAAAGTTAAGTGTAACACCCTACCACACAGAGATTTCATGCTTAAGTTCGTAAACCAGAAGTGATGAGGTATTACGACCTCTAAAAGTAAAATACGTAAAAGGGATAGATAACAACATATAATAAAGATAATGTACCTATATACATGGTGTTCCAAAAAGATACAAGTAGCAAGCTCTTAACTCGACCTATGAAGCAAAGGTCGGCCAGACTATATCCAAAAGACAAAAATATAAATTTTGTTTCTCCGAATTCAACCTCTAAGAGGGACAAAATATAAGTTATGTACAAGATAGAGAATACTATTTATATAATATACAAAATACAAAATCCTTGAAAGTAGATCTCCACATCCCAAGAGTCTCCAGCACGTTTAGTGAGGTGCCTCACGTCCTGCATCTGAAAAATAATAATATATGTATGGAATGAGAACTGGGGGTTCTCAGTATGATTAAGTTGCCCATATAGATAATAAATAATATCCCAGAAAGCTAGAGGCAATCCAAAACTCCAACAACTCATATTCATATCCTAAAGTTTTAACTAAACCAGACATACGATGACTATATCTAAGAATTCTAATCTAACTTTTCAATTTTCGTCTACTGCAAGCCCCAATTCACCAGGTGGAACAACCCTCAGCGCCTCCTTCACCCGCCAGAGGGATCTCTCAGAAGCAAACACAAGTAAAACAAACAAGAAAAAACACAAATATGAAATAGATATAGCAAATAGAATAGGTAGCAGTTAATTACAAATAAGCAAATAGGCAAGCCAAAACAAATACATACTCAAACAAAACATACAATTGCATATGATGCATGTCGGTCCTATGACCGATGAGTCTCATCTATCGGTTATCCATCCAAACCCGATGTGTCCAGTAGCGAACCCTGGATAGTCCCTGTATACGTGCATCCCCAAGAGTTTATACATATATATAATCAATCATTCATAATCTCATTGGGGGAATCTGGAGAATCAAAGTGCCCGGTTACATCTTGCGATAGAAGGTCAACAGAGTATCGAGTCTCAACCTGAAGCAACTAGTGGTAAGCCACTGCATCTACCCAGAGAAACTCGTGTCTCAGATAATTTTAAATGCATATGCCAGATGGATCTTTCATATCATCAATATCAATCATAAATATCATCATCACAATTCATCAACATCAACGTCACCATTGTCCATAACTCATATAGTCACAATTCATCATTATCATGCATCGTTAATTCCATTATTCACTCTACAACTCTTCCTTGATATCAAACTAACTTCTTCAATGAGTTTTCTCTTCTTCAGAAACCTAATACTAGCTATCCAATCTTAAATAGTGGTCACAGAGGTTTGGAAAGATAGAGAAATGGTTGAAAACTCAAAAATTACACTTTTCAGCAAAACAGGGGTCATGCGTACACGAGCCACCTGCCGTATACGCGAGAATTTGTAAAAAGACAGTTCCGCATACACATCCAATGTTCGCGTATGTGAGAATAGTGGGCAGAGAAAGAGTCCTGCGTACGCACGATACATGCCGCCTACGCATGAGTGTAAAAGTGACAATGTCACGTATGCATCCCTCTTTTGCGTACACGAGTGTGTTGCTAGAGCCCAATACTCGCGTATGCGTGAGACTGTCACATACGCAACCAAATCAGTTTTTGCCAAAAAGCTGTTAAGTTAAGAAAAACCAGTTTTTTACACTAAATTTTCAACGCACATTACTTTTTTGAAAAAATCATTTTCAATCCATTCTTCGAAAGTTATAAACTTCTCGGACCCAATTTTTATTCAAAATAAGTTTCACAAGATTTGAGGGTCTGGAACAAAAAATTATGGCCTACTAAAATTGGTCAAAAATTATGTTTTTATCAAAAGCTCAATTTCTCAACTTTTCCAAAATTCTCAATCCAAAACCAACCAAATCAACACCAAGCATGCTCATGTATCGCCAAACACTAGTCCTCTACTTGTCAATCCTTTAATCACCTAAATTATCAAGTTTTCATTATCAATTAAGCATCATACTCATATATATATACATTAATTCCATCAAATCCAATCATCAAAATATTCAAGCCTATCATATGGCAACTAGCCTAAGTTTTCACGCAACATGATATATTATCTACAAGAAACCAAAATCATACCTTGGCTGATTCCTCTCTAAGTCAGAAAACCTCTTATCCACAGGCTTTCAAGTCTCCAATCAACTCAACAAGCTTCAACCACCAGAATTTTGTCCCAATTCACCAATTGAGTCCAAATCAACATGAAATTCAATATAATTTTATACAATTCACCGAAAATCAATACTAGGTTTCATTAAATCAATAATTCACAAGAGTTTAATGGTTTTTTACCTTATTCACAGAGCAATTAGATGAAACTCAGTGATTACCCCATGCTAGTTCGACCCTAAACCATCAAAACACCGAATTTCTCAATACCCATGAACCAAAATCACAAAAATGAAGGGGTGAAGAACAAGGTGAAATTTTCAAATTTTTTATCACTTTGTTCAAATGGACTTGAAGAGTTCTACGAGACGGTCACATGGTCACAAACGGTGTGGCGATCAGAGCTCCGGATTGAAAGTTACGGAGAATAGAAGATTGGATTGAAAATGGAGGTTAGGATTCCCTTT